>NW_025222686.1:237954-257324 GCF_014066325.1 Apis laboriosa
AAAATAAAAATATAACATAAAATAAATTAAAAATTAAACTTCTTTTGGACTCATATCATTTTTATATTCATTAGTAAATATAAAAATAAAACATAATATGATTACATATTATATAAAAATAAAAATATAATGAAAAATATAATATTAATATTTATTTATATATATAAAACTGATATATATAAAATTGTAAATGTGTATACTTATGCAAAATATTTGAAATGTATAAGTGACTATAATATAATATATAATATATATATAATATATAATATATATATTATATATATAAGTGATAATATATAATATATATATAATATATACATATATAATATATAATATATAATATATAATATATATATAAGTGACTATAATATAAATATTTATATATTTTTATTAATGAAATATACTTTTTCAAACAGTTCAAAACAAGATAAAATTATCAGGTAAAATTAACAGGTAAGAATAAAATGTGACAAAATATTTCCAAAAATTGTAGATTTTTTCTTTGTTCAGATTCATTTTATTTTCAAAATGTTTTGAATAGAAATTTTAAAATAAAATATTTATTCAAGCTAGAAATATGTAATGGAACTTTTTTATACTAGTGAAATTTATATTAGGATCAAAGATCCATTAATTTGATGCAAAAATCAATTTAAATTTTTAATAAATTAATAGAACAAATTTTGCATCATGTCTATTTTAATATCATGTAAAAAATTATTTTTAAAATTAAGCTCTATTTTAAATATAAAAAAAAAAACCAAATAAAATATGAGAAATTATCACCGTTATTTAAATATTTTATATATATATATATATATATATATATTTTTGTTATTTTATTATATTATATTATATATGTATATATATTTGTTATTCTATATCATTATATATTATACAATATTCCTCTTTTATTTGTTTTTTCATTCATTTATTAGAAATTTTTTATAAAAATTTCTTTGTCCATAATTTTTATTAATTTTTTAATGTGTTTTTTAAAATTTTTATATTACAATTTAATTTAACAATTTAATAAAATTATATTATGCATATATTTATTATTCATTTATTTCTTTTATATTTATATTATCTATATTAACTTATATATATATATATATATATATATATATAAATTTATAGAAAATTTTTTATATTTTTTTTATATATTATATATTATATACAAAATTATATTTTCTTTTTTTATAGAATTAAATCTAAATAAATTTAAAATTAAACTTACATTTACATAATAAAATCATATTTATTAATTTATTTTTTATTTTTCATTATTTATTATTATTCCTTTATTTTAAATGATTCAGGTCGTGTTTTAAATCGTTACTCAATATTAAAAAATATAAAATTACAATATACAGGTTATGTAGCATGTAAAGAAAATTATAATAATATATATAATAATAGTTATACTTTTTTTTTTTCACCAATCAGAAATGAACACAAAAAATTATATATCATTCTAAAAAATCATGGTTAGGAACGAACGTAACCAAATCATTTGTGATTTATAAAATAACAATTTTAATAATTCCTAATCTGAGACGTTTAATTGGTCTCATAGTATAATATATATATATATATATATATATGATTTAAATATCAGAATTGAATTGTATAATATTTTTCTAGGGTTTTTAAGGAAAATGCATTATAATCTAATAATTTATGATTTGTATATAAATAAATTCTTTTCCTTCTATTATATATTTAATGTGTACTTGATTTTTGCTTCATTGATTCATTTTTAGAGAAGAAAAAAGTTTAGATGGTTATGATGACTCATTATATTATTTCAATATCTGGTGCATTCATCATAATCTAATAGACTATTAAGTAAAAAGTGTGCCAATAAAGCAACTATCTCCATTGTTTTCTTCGTATTCTTCAAAAGCTCTTGCATTTTAAGAAATGTAATTTCTTTTCCCATTACATAACTTAATTAAGGAATTATATTTTCTACTTCGTTACTTTTAAGAATTTATAGTAAAAATTTAATATTCTTTTATTAATTTTGAATTGAAAAAACCTATGATTATTTTATAAAATATCTGAATAACTTTTCTAAAATCTAATATCATAACTGGAAACAATTCATTATTATTATTTTATGGACATTCTTCTATGAACCATCGAGATACGATGATGCTCTGAGTAAATTTATTTTCAAAAATACTGTTTTACCGTAATTATTGATCAGAGTCCTTTATATACCGGTTATATATCGGATATTTATCCAGAGCAGTCTTTCATTAAGTGCTCTGTAATCACCACACAAGTCTCTACTCTCAAGTCTTTCTTGGATATCAAGTGTAATGCTGATCTCAAATAGCTGTTTGAAAGAATATTCAATATATATAGGCACTCTTGCGATTTTCAGATTGAAGTAGTTAATCTGCATGGTTTCAACGCAATTGATTGATTACAAGCATATTCAATGTGTATTTTACTGTTACCTTGATTTACTTTTAAAAAATCCGAAATTACTAGAAAATTATTATCTTCTTTCCAATTATATTGATTTTTAAATATATTATAGAAGATGAAATTCTAAACAACTTTTTCAAGATATTTGAAAAAAAAATTGTTATTATTACATAAAATTTCATTATATATATACTTATGCGACATATGTATTCATAAACATGATCAATATTTATTATAAATATATTATGATTAACAATAATTAAGATGTATAATCAGTGAAAAAAGTATTTTTTCATAAATTATAAATAAAATATTTTAATTTTAATCCATTTTAGACATTCTGTAGAATTCACATTATTATTAATATTCATCCATAGAAAATTCGAATATTCTACGAATCCGAAAGATATTAAATATCATGATATTAGTTCGCTTGTTATTTTGGATGCTATTGTAATATATTTATATAAACAGTTGATAAGTAGCTATTGTGTATGCTAATATATACTTTGTTTCTAAATTCTAAGTAACTAAGACTGATTACCTGTTGAGAAAAAGTTATTTAAAATTACACTTTTTATAATATAACATTTTTAAAAATCAGAAGAGATGTCTGCAATTTTACCAAGATCTGGATATTTTTTTAGTAATCTTTATGCACGGGATGACGTATCTTATTGATATCTAATGTCTTGCGACTGATAAACTGATTTTATTATCCAATAATTGTCGCTTGTTGACATTCATAAAAAAAAATTTACTCCAATGGCAAGATGCGTAACATCAACTATTATTATATTCCATTGGATTTAATTTTATCTTTAATTTTAAAAATTAATTAAGCCTTAAATTTAAATTTATCTTTTTTATTATCCATATTTTTAAATAACATCGATTTCTCTGTCGATTAAGCATTTGTCACGATACGATCTATTATAAATAAGCGGCTAGATTCAGTTGAAAATTTGATGCGGTGAAAATTTTTAAATTTAGAGAATTCATCATCTTGTAACTTTATCTCCGAATCAGTAAATTCCAACAAATTCTATCCTTGGGTATAATCTACCACGACTTATTACTTCACTATTTTGGAATTGTTGTAACGTATCTCCCAAAGTCGGATTAAGCTTGAATAACATATTAATATAATTATAATATATAATTAATCTAAATGTTTGATAGTTTGATAACTTTATCTATTTTAATAATAAGCTTTGATAATAACTTGCAATTATATCTGAAACGCATAATTGAAATATCATCTGTTTGAAGATAAATGAAATTAAATTTTCTCTTAAAAACTTTGTCTCACAAATTTTGAAGTCTTTTAGATTCAAAAATTTTAAATCTAGAAGATTCAGAACTTGTCTCTATGTGATATCTTATATTTTTTTGTCAAAAACTTAATTAGCAAAAAATTTCAAATGAATAATTTTTTGTCATCAAGTAATAATAATATATTATCTTTATTATTTTCTCTATTTTGATATGAATCGAAATGATTGAAATGATTGATTCTATTCTTAGATTTAAAATTTCCGTAATACTAAAATTTTTTGAATCAAAATTTATAATGAATTTTTTATTTTTTTTTTTTTTACTTTTTTTTTTAATATATTTTTTGCATTTTTATTAAACTTTTTTTTTTAATAATCTCTTCTTGCTTCTAATAATTTTTTTTTGTTTCCAAATAATACCTTTTCAAAAAATTGATATTATTCATTTTTTTATTTTCTTTTATTTTAAAATATAGTTTTATTTAAATTAGTTTAATTATTGGTACTATTAAATATTTTCTTTAAGATATTATATAAGTTAAATAATATACTTAAAAGTACTTAAAAATAATATACTTAAAAATTACTCTATTTTTTATAGAGATATCAATAACATCAAGTCATCATCATTTCAAATCATCATCAATAATAAATTCATTTTCATTTTTGTTATTTAATCTTAGTTATAAATTTAGATTCATCTTATTAGATTCATCTTAGTTATAAATTTATAGATTCATTAAAAGTAACATTGCATTTTTTAAAATGAATCATAAATATTGATAAATATTTCAAGGGAAATAAAGACTGTATTTTGTGTACAATAAGAAAAAAGATAGTATTATCTCTATAGAATTTTCATAATTGTCAATTAATAAAAACAAACAATTATTTATTGATAATTGAATTATTTTTTAATATATCGTAAAATTTCTAAAAATAGTTTTAAATTTTTTCAGCATTTTGTTTCATTATTGATTTATTTTCTATTATTTTTTTAGCATCTTGTTATTGTTATATATAATGTTGTTATTGTTATATATAATTATAAAAAAATTCAAAATTAAGATTTTATTAATTTTTCCATAATTATAATTGCATTTAAATAAAGAAATAATTTTGTACATAAAGAAATAATTTTTTCTCGAACTCTCTCTTCTGATATTTCACTTTTTTTTACGATATTAGCTCATCTCTTTTAAATTTAAAAAAGTAGTTAATTATCGAGTATAACGCATATAGTGCACTTCAATTCATATATGCTATTATGATATAGATTGTACAAAATTATATAAAAACATAGAAATGTTCAATTATTATATCGATTATAAATATGTAAATAATTATAAAAATTTTCGTTTCTTTTTGTATTATTTTCGAATAATTTTCGTATAAATTGTAAATTTAATAACTATTTTTGAATAAACATATTGTTTCTATATATAATAAACACTAAAAAACATACAATAATTATTGCATTATTTTTTTACAAAAAATTATTTTCAAAAACTGAATATACAAATATTTGTTTAATACATTTATCCCGTATATGTGTCTCAAATTTTTTATGTAACATTTTATTTCTATTACGAATTTTTATAAAATGTTTGTATTATCTAATAATAATTTTTTTTCATAAATTATAAAATAGATCATATTAATATAATAATAAAATATTATATAGTAATAAATTTTATTTCAGTATGAATTATCATAAGTTGTTATTATATCTTCTTCGAAATTGTTTCCATATTATTAAAACATGTTATATAGTACCAAACAGCGAATATATATAATATATATAACTTATTAAATATATATAATAATTATATATAATATATATAACTTATTAAAAATATTATAAAAAATATTATAAAAATATAAAAATATATATGTAACATTGTTAAACAATAAGATTAAAGAATGACATTTTTCCTGAAATATAATGAATATATGTTATTAATCAATAATCAGTAAATATCAAAGAAAATTAAAAAATATTTGAAAATATTTGTATCTTAATATGAAATAAAATATATTGATATACCAAATATACCAAACAATAATATTAATTTTAAAAGATAAAGAAATATAACGAAAAAGTATGAGATTGAAAAGACATTTCAAAAGACAAAAAAAAGGCTGTGACAGAAAAAAATAATTATACGATGAAAATTTTAATTAATTTTATTTTCTAATTTTCTTTTTGCTTTCATGAAATTAATATAATTGAGATTTTTTCGATTAAAATGAATCTACATATAAATCAAAGTAACTACATGTAAATAATTATATATATATATAATGTATATAATATGTATATATATATATATATATATATATATATATAACATAGATTTGTTATGTATATAAATTGATTATTGATTATCGTAAATATGGAACGCAATGCGCTACTCCCTCTAAAAATTTTCAATTTTTCTCCAATGAATAATTTTTGCATGAGAAAAATACGTGACATCATATCCCCACTGCTACTTTAGGTAAAGATACGTTACGCGACACAGTGCAAGGCTAGTCACGTAACTTCTGCTTAATATGATGTTATGCATTCTTCTCATTCGGAAATTCGGCGAAGAGAATTTGCGCTATTTTTAATGCTAAAGAAGAAAGAGTCCAAATCCTGCATATATACAACAAACAAAAAGAAATTAGCTCTAGTCTTAGGTACGACAATAAACGATTTCAATTCGATATATATACTTTTTTGAGAATATTACAGAAAAAATGAAGAATAAAAAAATTATTAAATTTAATAAAATCTTTTTATTTAAATTACATTTTAGTTTATCGACAAATTATAAAAAGTATTGAATCTTAACTATTTTATATATATTTCGTTTTCTTACATAAAACTTTCTGCATTAGATATACATTTAAAGATATACAAGCGATATGTAATTCATGTTCATAAAATTCTTCAATGATGAAATTATTTTGTAAATCACTGAATAAATACGTAATCGATTTATTCTCTGTATGTTGTTAGTATTTTTTAGTAGTAAATTAGTAGTAAATAGTAGTAAATATAGTAGTAATAGTAGTAAATATTTATATGATATCACTTAGTAGTAAATATTTTTAATCTTCCAAATTTAAATGCACGAGTAATAAGTAATGCAATATAATGGCAATAATACATTTCTGTTAATATCTTCAAAAAATTATGATATTTGCGGTAATCGCAATATCACCAGAATTCTTATTTTACAAGTTTTCGATCAACATATCTTTATCGATGTTCTAAAGTCGTGTAATTTTAAACACTTTCTTTGACTTCAATTGAGCTTAAACTTGATGATATTTATTTTGAATTTTATTAAATTTATGTATGTTATTACTATTTACGGTAGATAGAAGTTATCACGAATTATATCTATAAGTCTCACTTCTATAATACGATGTTTTTTTTTATTATAATTAGATATAGTTTTACTATTTTAAAAATATATCAATCCAACGATAAATGCTGATCAATCAGTAAGATTTCTATATTGTATTGTTGAGCATGCAATTATAATATCGTAGCTATGCTTTCATAATATTATAGATAAAATAATAATAACTCATGTGTTTTGTTTTGAAAATCAGAATTGTACAATTTTTTTTCTCATATCGATTTGTAAATTGAACAAACTTTTACGCAATATTGTTATAAAAAGTTTAATCGAAAATTGATTGAATTCTTTCCGTTTTTGCTCTTGAGAGATATGATCTATGCATACTTGCTAAATACACCGAGAATATACTCTATAATTCACTATTTTGTTTTATACGATTTTTCGCCAATTATGTTCGTTTGTTGTAAATTATTAAACAATAAATCATTGTTTCAGAAAATTCATTTCATAAATGTATGTAACTCTTCTATCAATTTTCACTTTTTCTTGCTTAACTTTTTTATATGCAAACAAGTCGTGTAAGTACTTCGAACAATACGAAAAATATATCCGTACATTTTACACATTTATTAACGCGAGCTTCATTGCTGTTATCGCTTCTATTGCTATCGTTTCTTCTTCTATTTTCTTTATTTTTCTTCTTCTGGAAATTTTTTTTCTTTGCTTTGATAGACATTATGAACAATTGATGTATGTATTTCTTCCTCTTTTTTATATTTATAATTTCACGGATAATGCACAAATTTATCGTTCATTATTTTATTTTTTTTTTGTATCAATTTGATGTTGTATTTGATTATTCACAGTTTCAACCAATTTCTTATATTTATTAACGATTAACATCTTTATTCTATTTTTGAGTTTTTTATTTGATTTCGCACAATATTTCAGTTCTTAATCATGTCATAATGTTCTTTCTGTATTTTTCAGATCGCGACATATTTATTTATATTTTTCTTGAATTGATAATCTCACCATTAAACTTGTCTTCAACTTGATATTTTTCTAACTGAATCACATAAAAGTGATATCATATAAAATTTGATAATTGTATCCAACTATGAATCGTAACTGCACGATTTATCGATTTGTTTTAATTGATTTATCAATATTATCTTCAATTTTTAAAATCGAGCGATGAAGATATAGCATCGCCTAGTTTTTAATTATGTTTTAATAGTGGTATCATGATCTTATCTTTATTTGTTTTGCGTTCTATCTTCTTTCCTCTGCTCCAACAGACAAAAAGAAAATTATCACATGTGATTGCAATTTGTGATTGCGAATATGTTCTTTTTTTTTCTTGTATCCAATGATACATCAAATTCGTCGATTGATATTTCACCAATTATTATTTCAGAGAATGTCCAATAAAAATCTAGAAAATTATCTTTTTCATTGATTTCTGGATATGTTTTAGAAATCAATATTTTGAATAACTTTCTTCTATACATGCTCATAAAAATATTCAAATATTAATGCTTAAATAACATATCTTCGTTAATTATAAAAGAAATAAATTCAAACTTGTTTTTTTTAATAAAGTATTTATATAGAATATTTTACAAACATGAATAATTTATTTAATTAATTTAATTTAATATAATATTAATATATAATTACTTATAATTATTATAATATTATAATATATTAATAATTATATAATATTAATAATATATTAATATTTATTTAATTAATTTAATTTAATATAATATTAATATATTAATAATTATATAATATTAATAATATATTAATATTTATTTAATTAATTTAATTTAATATAATATTAATATATTAATAATTATTATAATAATTATTAATAATTACTAATAATTATTATAATAATTACTTATAATTATTATAATATTATAATATATTAATAATTATATAATATTAATAATATATTAATAATTTAATATATTAATTTAATATAATATTAAAAACTAAATTAAATTATAAGTATTTTTCCTATCAAAAATACATTAAAAAATATATGTATTTTTAAATTATGTATTTTTATTTTAATATAAAATTTAAAGTAACATTAAAATAATTTATAATAATAATAAAAATTTATAATAAAATAATTAAAATAGCAATTTTTTATAAAAATTAAGCATTGGTTTTGATATTTTTTTGATTTTGAGTAATCTTAAATGTAAAAATTATTTTTTATTAATAATGTATTTTATAATGTTTTAATTCTATTTTAAACAAATTTATTATTTTTTTTTTAGTATGTATTATTGTTTTCGTTCTCAATGATTCAATTGTTTGCATAAAGATGTGTAAGTATATAATATTTGTTAATTTAGTTTGTTAACTTAAATTTGCAATATATTGAATATTTTTACAAAAATAAAAATGCATTTTTTTTCGATTTCTCTTGTATTCAAATAATATTTAGTACATTTTTGAAAGTTCTATATGCAATATTATAAAAGTTATTACATATGATTTTCTAAAAACCTATTGTTTAAATTTTAGAAAATAAGCCAAAAAAAACTACAATACAAGTATAATGAGATATATTGAAAATTTAAATTAACAAACTTAATTAATTAATAAAGATATAAATTATTAAAATTAAGCATTATATTAATGTTCGAATATTTTTATAAACAATTGTATATATATCATCATTCTTAGTTTTCGAAATATTTGCAAAAAAAGATTACTTTAACTTATTATATAAGATTATTATATAGAATTTCTCTTATATGTATATTGTATATCCTATACTGTATATATCCATATATGTATAAGCATGCATTTACTATTTATCTAATGTTTCTATTCTAAACACATTGCAACAGGCAACTAAGGTATATAATGAGTGAACTAGTAAAAAATCTATTTTTACCAATTATGAGGAACTCCAATCTATATCATGCTTAAGAAAATTATCATGATTATTGTTTTATACAAATTGAGTCAATATTGAAATAAAAATAACTTATTAAAATAATAATCATTGTTGACATTGATTGAAAAAATACCTATCTTAATCAATAATTCCGAAGATATTATTTAATAAGTTTTCTTTGGATTCACAAAATGCGGAAATAAAATATAAAATAATGTTATGCAAAATTACAATGATTGAAGTTACAACAATATCAAATCAAATATAAGGAAGAAAGTGCGTTGAATATAATAAATATTTTTTATCGTTTGTGATAAAAAATTATATCATGAACAATGAATAAATTATAACTTTTTTCGATATATGTTTGTACTCGATGGTATATAACCAATATCGTCGCGGATTGAAATTATGCGCTCCATGATTGACCAATGTTTTTAATTAATAATTTATTAACAAAGCCATAACAAAAATTTGCAATTCGTTCAAATTTTTTTACAAAGGAAAATATTGCTTGAAATTATCTCAGAAATCTATTTAACGGATGTTTCCACATTTTTGAGACATTTTGTATAAACAATTATAAATGGCAATTGCTACACACTTTATCATAAAAATATAAGTATAGGTGAAATTCTATGTAACAATAGCAATTTTTTTGCGAATATCTCGAAAATTAAAAACAAGTAGTAATAATATGCAAAGAAAAAATTTGTGCAAAGAATCACAATTCCAATAACATTGAAAAATCATAATTCCAAATAGATAATCATTCTTCCAAATAATTATTTTTACTGATAAATATAATATATTTTTACTATTTTCTTTATCATTGAATTACACAATTGGCTGATTCTAATGCAATCGTCTCTTTATAGAAACAATTTGTTATTAAATTTGTTTAATAAGTTTTGTTACTATTAATAAAAATATTATTGTATTATATTAATTATTATACTATTATTACATGTATTATAATATATACTATTCTATATATATAATATATACTACTATACTGTTATTACATGTATTATATATACTACTCTATATATAAAACGATAATAATCTATTTCAAAAATAATTTTTTAGAAAGATTGAAAGATAATCGATTGAACATTAAAATTAAATAAATAATAATAAATATAATATAATATAATATAATAATAAATAAACAAGTGAAAAATACACTGAAAATTGTAAGATATATTATCTTCTTGAGTAGGAATGTAGAATAGATATAATATAAAGTTAAGAAGATTAATCGTACAGCTTGGCTTCATATTAAATACTTGATTTTATTTATGAAATCATAAATTAGTTATTTATACCGAAAAATTTCGATCGATTAAAAGAAAGAATTAAAAATTGTTCATTCAATCAATTAAACAATTAGATATCGTTCATAGAAATTTAAAATACAATTGTGTATTCGGTAAAATGGGTAAAATTTTCAATAATTTTTTTAATAATAAAATTTATCATAAGTTAATTCTGTTTTATTATATATTCTTGATTATCTAGTATAATAAACAGAAATTTGAATTCAGAAAATAAGATATGTTAGCTCAAAATATAGTTAAATGTATATATTCGACAAATATAAAGTCAATTTTCGCAAAAGCAAATTTCATAAAAAAAAATTGTAATGTATATTTTCGATTTATTTTTTAATATAATATTTTTTAATATAATCACTCTTTTTTCAATTGTATTAATTGAATTAATACAATTTTACATTAATTATTAATTATTCCGTATTTCTTATTAATTAATTTGACTATATATATATTTGTAATCGCATTGTCATATTAAAATATGCGCTTGTTGTTTCATTACATTAAAAATTTTTATTTTTGCTAATTTTAATATCTTCAGATATTTTGTTACATCCTCTATATTTTTACCATCCTCTCACCTAATTTGAAATATATTCCATAACATCCCAAATTATTATCTCATGTTGCCTGCGAATTAAAATTTTTTCTTCTTTCAAATCCTTTCTTGCTTTCAATAATAATAAAATAAAAAATAAAAAATTTAATCTAATTTAAATTAAATAGAATCATCCAAATTAAATTTTTTTCATCAATAAAAATTTTTTTGTTCCAATACTTGATTTATATAATTTATTGCAGAAGCAAATCTAACTTTCTTATAATCTTTTTTCAAATAAGATTTTTTTTTAACATTCTTCTTTTAATAATAGATTTTTGTTTTAATCATTATTTTGGATAGACGCTAAAATATTAACTTATTCAATTTGTTTTACAATTTTAATTTGAAGATATTCGAAGAACCTCTTATTTCTAACAGATAAAGTTTCAGTTTGAATTTTTTATAATTTACCATAATTTTTTTTATTTTTTAAATAAAAAATCAGACTTATTATTTATTCTGTTGGTTATCTTCTTGTTTGAATATCTCTATTTTTTAGTACTTATATTTTCATTTATTCGAAATTAAGATGACTTTTTTTTTTATATGCATATTTCAGTTTTTTTCTTTATATATAATTCAGCACAATTTTTTCTGATATCAGCTTTGTGTTATAATAACCGATAAACAATTAATAAAAAAAATGTATAATAAAAACATATTAAAAAATATATTAGATAAAAACAATGAAAAAATAAGATTTATTCAAGTAACATAAAAACATTCATAGTAACTTTTTTTATAAAATATATTTTTATAAATAAATAATTATCTAAAATATAGTATATAATTTTTTTAAATAATATATATTATAATTGAAAAAAATAAATTAATTTGAAGTTGAATTTAAAGTATTAAAAAAAATATTATACTGAATTAAATGTAGCAGATTATAAAATCATTAATTTATTCTAAATAGATGTTGCTTTTTAATATAAAAAATATAAAAAAGAATTAGTTTTAAGTAATTTTATAAGTGATAACAATATATACATTTTATATATTTAATATAAAATCGAAGCAATTTTTTTTTAAAAAATCATTTTTATTAATAAAAATAATAAAAAATAATAAAAAGAGATATATTTTATCATAAACTATAAATTATTTTGTTTTTAAATCCAAGTTCTTATTGATTCAAAAAAAAACAATTCAATAAAGCAAAAATTTTACAGATATCAATAAAAATTAAAAAAATATAGATATTAGGTATTAAAAGAGCAACATTGATTACAATGATTAATCTTGTCAAATTATAAGAATTCATTACTAAAAATTGCAAAACATAAAAACATTAAAATTTGCAAAAATAAAAATATATAAAAAAATATTAAATATATTAAAGAAAATAAAATATGAATGAAATGGTTTTAAAATAAAATGAAATTATAAAACTTCATATTAGATAATTCCCAATAAGATAAATTATATAAAGATGATTTCATTTTATAAATGTAATTTTATCATTGAAATATTATATTTAAATATAATGTCCATTATAATAATTGCAATAAAATTTATTCTTTTTAATGGATTCTTGTTATTTTTTCTTTTATTTTGGCATAAAAAGTAGGCAGTTTCAATAATAAAATCATATTTATTGTCACAATAAAAAAGATATAGGTTTCATATTTAGTAAAAAATTTATTAATTTTTAATTGTATGAATATTATGTAAAATTATTATTATTATAGTATTTTTGAATATTAATTAAAAAATTTATAGTATATTTGAAACTATATATTTATAGTATATTTTGATTTTTAATTATTTTTTGTTGAATTTTTTATTCAAATCATCTGAAAATAAAATTATCTTTTTACTAAATTCTTCAAATTATTTAAGTGTCTTTGATACTATTTTAATATAAGATAAAAATTTATTTTACTTACATATAATTATATATAAACATCTTTTAAGAAAATAATGTTAAAAAATATTGTTACAAATGTTTGTACAAATTTGATATAAAGAAATATTATGCATTAATATTTTTTTCTGAATGATGAATCACATAAAGATCAATTTTATGTTTTTGCAATCATAATTTTTTATATATTAATCAATTCAATATTTTCTATAAAATAATAAATTATTCAAGTTAAAAAATCATTAATTTAAAAAATATTTGAAATTTATATTATTATTTATATATTGTATAAATTTATATAATTTATAAATTCATTGTAAAAAAAAAATAAATTATAAAATAAAAAATATTATATGATATTTTATTTCTTGATACTTTTTTCTATATTTTTACTAAATTGCATATTTCTAGTTTCTAACATATTCAATTTCTTGAAATATTCTATTTTAGTTAGTTTTTTATTTGTATTAGCTTTATCTCTAGTTCATATATATAGCAAAACTATTCTTTTTGTAAAATGTTTAATTAAATATTTCTTTATATATTTTAAATATTTAAATTTGACTTAACAATTTAACATAACTTGATATTTATGACAATGTATTCTGTTTTTTATTTATATAATTTTTTTAGGTGATCTTTATTCTAATTGTATAATTATTAAATTAATATATTTAATTTGATATTGTCTCGTATGCTTTACTATATATTTTAATATTTTAATGTTCTTTATATTATTTATATTATATTTAGTTTCTGTAATTCCTTTGATTTCATTGCGATCAATTTATAACTCTTTAATTACAATGTTTTTTTTTTCTATTGTGTTTATATATGATAGTTTATATTTTTCAATTGTTATATTTTATATACTATTTTATATACTATTTTATATACTAACATGTTGAAAATATTTTCTTTCAGCATCAAAAAATATTGCTTAGCATAAAATCATAGTTTAATAAAATATTACATATCATTATATTACATAAAATTATCATATATTACATTAGAATATTAATTGTCATATATATTATACTAACTGCTATTTTAATATTAATTCTATAAAATTGTATATACTAAAAATTGTATCAGTTATTCACAATCATTAGAATAGTTAATGTATTAAATAATGTGAACAGATTTTGATTGCTTATTATAAAAACTTTAATAAATTTATTATGATATTTGATATTCTTAGTCATTATCTTTTAGTAAATTTTTGTGTTTTTATAAATATTAAATAGTTTTCTATATTTCCATGAAAACTTCAAAATAATAATTTCTTATTTTTATGAGTACTACTATTATGCTATTCTAATTTCTGCATCTTCATTTATTATTTCTATTTCATTTGAGTTAGCTAATAAGTAACATTTATTAATAAATAATAATTCATTAAATGCTGTTTTTTAATTTTTATTTAAATTTTCTTAATAATGCCATGTTGAACCTATTTGAATGTGATAAATTAGATTTTAATTTTTATATTGACTAATTTTTTTTTTTTACTATTTAATTTACTTATTTACTTTTCTTCTATTTACTTCTTTTTATAATCAATTTACTTCTTTTTATAATCAATTAATGTGTATAATAAATAATTCTTTTTTAATGTTATAATGTATTTCGATATTTTTATATATGTATATCGATATTTTTTAATGTTATATGTATTTCGATAATTAAACCCAACGCAAATATGTTTTATTGTTATTATATTATTAGATTGTATGTTTGATAGATCTGTGATGTACAATGATGTCATTAAGAACTATCGTATAGGCTAATATGCAGAATTTTCCTGATTTAATGCGTTCTATTTTCTATTACTCTATTTTGATTACAACTAATAGTCAATCAGAAGTGAAAATAGAATTATTGAATCAGTAACTAAATACATCATACCATCAATTTTGGAATGTCAATTCTCAGCAAGTAAAAGCAGCATGTTTTATAAACTAACCTAACAACACATTTAAGAGGATTACCAAAAACATACTCGCAAAGAAATCAATAGCAGAATTACATTTTGCAGGATTTGAGAGAAGAATTAATATAGTCAATGAATTGATTCATATTGTAGATAAATGAAGGTCACATAATTAAATATAACATGATATGTAATAATATAACGTAAATAGAATAAATGGAAAATATGTAATGTAACATCATTTTTTTAAAAAAAAATTTTTGTGGTAACATTGATTAATAGTGATATCAAGTATGTAATCTATAAATAAATTTTTGTGTCTTTAAATTAATTTATGTTTTGCACTAACGATTAAATACTTTATTATTCTCAAATTCTTAAATTTCAAATGAAAATCCAACAATCTATATTTATATGATATAATCATTGAAAATAATAATAAAAAGTAAATAAATAATCAGAGAAATTGAAAAAAGATTCATGAGAAACAAAAAAATGTTTCATCTTGGAATTGCATCATCAATAGGTCTATATACGATATCTTTTTTTTTTAATATTCATCACTTTATCTATTCCTGTGTATTATATCTTGAAAGATTATGTTATAAATTTTATGTATAAGTATATCATAATGAATTTATGTTCTTAACGTTGTTTGAACTTGAAAGATGTTTGTTGATTGAATATTTATTGGAAATATTCTTGTATAAATTTCAATTAATATTTTATTAAAGTTTTGTTTATAATAATTTTGATTACATTTTTAATAATATTAGTAAATATATAAAAATATCTAGTTAAAATTTAGAAATTAATGAATTAAAAATTGATATATTAGAAGCATTATATGATGCAAGAAAGTATCAAGTGATGAAAATATCTTCCTGATTAAGATTGTTATTTTATCTCGTGAGTTATCTATTTGTTACTTTAATTTTTATTTACATTTTCTTAAATTCAATTTTAAAAGATTTTTTTTGAATATTTATCTTGTTTTAATTAAAATATATAATATTTTATCTATTTTGCCAAATATTAATGAATAATGAATATGATATTTATGCACATACTTTTTTTATTAACTTATTTCTTTTTATAATAATTGTCAACTATGTGACATTGATTAGAAATTAAACCAATGCTGTCAAATTTTATTAAATATATATATCATGGATATGGACTGCATTTATTCATAGATTATGCATTTATTTTTATTATATATTATTCATTGTTTATCATTCATAACTTTACAGTTTAATATAATAATTACAATACTCAAAATTGGAAATTTTGTTCATGAAATTTATTTGAAATTTATATTTAAAAAATCATAAATTAATGCGATTATATGTAAGAAAAAAAAATAAAATAATTGAAAATGGTGAGAGATTTATTTGATATAGCAACATTGAATTATTTCAATAATTTTTTAATATATTAAATAAATAAATGCATAATTCTGATTTTTTCTTTACATATAATTCGTTAGTTTTTGAATTATTCGCAAAAAATTTTCGATATTATTGAATTCTGTCTATTATTCTGAATTTTGTATAACAGTAACATTATATTTCTTTATTATTTATAATCAGATATGATATAATGAATATCATCACACTTAATATCCATTTATAGAGAAATTGATCAAAATATGAAAATAAAATATATATAATGATACAATTAAAATGATTACATGGATTGGTATCGTTCGATATTGATTCAACATTGGAATAAAAATAATTTATCAAATATTATTACTAGTATTGCTTACATCTCTTGGTACAGTTGTTATTCTTTAATTTATAATTATGTAACAAAATTCTTATCTACATTAATTATAATATATATACATAATAAGTATACAATTATATTATAACTATTCAAAATATATCCAAATCATGGTATAAACATTTGTGATTCATGTAAAAATAGATTCAAAAAAAAGATTTATATTTTATTTTTTATATTATTTTTATATTATATTTTTAAGAAAAGACTTCATTTTCAAATATAAACGAAATTGGTTAATTTCTTATTGGATGAATTTTTGATATGTAGTTCATGTGAAAGCGAGCAAAAAATTTAAAATAAAATTTTATCGTATATATTCTTGTTTTTAAAAGAATTGAGAATTATATTAAGAAATTATAATTGGCGAATTTTCAAATTCAATTTTCTTGAAAATAAATTTTTAAATGAAAAAGATTTGTTCTGTAATTTTTATTAATTTTCACATGTAGAATTATCTTTTATTGATAATTCATTTGGATTTAATTAGGAAATTAATCAATTTCATTTATGCATAAAAATTTTTCAAATTTGATTATTTTGAAAATAAAATGAAAAATGTTATTTCCGTTTTTTCGATTTATTTTTATATATAGAATCATTTCGCAATTGTTTGTACCATGATTTCGTCATAAAACATTTTGATATGTATGAATATCTTTATAAATTTAATATTTACAAAAAAGAAAACTATCTCATACGGATTTTAATATTCATAAATGTTCGTATTCATAAACGTTTTCATAATGTTTATCAATTATATATAAAAAATGTGTAAAAAATGATAAAATTGAAAGTTAATAATAAATTAAAATTAAATTTATAAATAATTATATTTATAGATAATTTCTATATTACGATTTATTTCACTTGCGTACTATCATTGATATTTACAAAAAATTCGAAGAAACTCATAAAAAAACATAAAATTTAAATTGTATTATTTTTAATTACTTATTTATCTATGAGATTAATTCGATAAAATTTAAAAATTTCCCCATTAAATTTAATGCGAAAGAAATGTACAAATACATATGTTTTGTCAAATTCTGAAATAGTTTTAAATAAGATATTTTGTAATAAAAATAGTTTTTATAAAACTTTTTTTTATAATTCAGATCCAATTTTCAGATCTAAGTATACAAAAAATAAAATAAAAAATAAAACTTTTTTTTCATGCATTATTTTTATATTTTAATTAATTTATATGAAAAAATTGTAGTCTTAATTATTATTGAATTTCTATCAAGGCATTATTTTTCTTAAAGCCTTGATTTCTCTTAAAGTTCATTATATCATTAGCATAGTTTTCTTTTGCATTAGATACTTTAACAAAAGAATAAAGTTGTCATCTTATAACAATTTTAATAATTAATTAATGAATTAAATATTTTCTTTATCGCTGTTAAAATAATTTTATTATTAAAACATAGAATAGAAAAGACCTGATTTAAAAAAAGATCATTTCTATTACCAATATTTTCATTTTTTACATTTTTTAAATTAAAAATCTAAATATAATTATTCAAGAAGTGAATAAGTTGTGCACTAGATATTTTTAAAGAATATATCTATCTATTTTGTATATTCTTAAATTTATAAATAATAATTTTTCATATGTCAACTTGTTATATTATTATTTCTGCACGAAAAACTGAAAAAATCGATAATTTGAAATTTCCGATCTTTAAGCATTAATACAAATCTATTTTTGTTAAATTATAATTATCTTTAAAGTATTGATATGAAATATTCAAAGTTATAATTTTAATATTTTATAAATAATATTTTATAATAATATTTTAATTTATTTATATATATATATATATATATATATATA
>NW_025222686.1:258163-362902 GCF_014066325.1 Apis laboriosa
ATATATATATATATATATATATATATATATATATAAAATTAAATTAAAATTGAATGAACATTTTCTTAGAATGAATCAATATAACAAATTATATAAATCAATATAACAAATGTCTTTTTTGGTTATTATTTTATTTTTATATATTTCATAAAATTCATTTTTCTATTTTTTGAATATCTATATTTTTTATATTTCATTTATTTGATTTATTTCCTACACTTTTTTTTTGAGAAATATTTTTTTATTCTTGTATATTCGATGTAATATCATACTATTTGAAAATTTTAGAATACTTCTGCAAAACGAATGTGAGAAACGTAACACAGAAATTATTATTATTATACATAAATTATTATTATATTCAATATTAAATTATAATCATCTAGGAATATAATATAAGGAATATAATATAAACAAGGAATATAAGGAATATAAACAAAAGTAATGCATAAAATTATAGTGTTATAATAAGTAATGCAATTCATAACATATGTATATTACGAATTAAAATT
This sequence comes from Apis laboriosa, assembly GCF_014066325.1. Classification (NCBI taxonomy): domain Eukaryota; kingdom Metazoa; phylum Arthropoda; class Insecta; order Hymenoptera; family Apidae; genus Apis; species Apis laboriosa. The sequence goes on from NW_025222686.1 coordinate 258,676, forward strand.
ATTGATTATTAAAAATACAAAAATATTCATATTAAAAAAAGAATTTTTGTAGTTTGGAAAATATTAAATTGGAAAAACCGTATTTTTTGAAAAATGCTCTTTTTTTTCTTTATATTTTAAAGAATTACTTCAACATAATTAATAATTTAAAGGGATTTATAGTATAAGATTCATAGATTATAAAAATGCAATAATTGAAATTTCGAGAAATCGAAAAATTTATCTCTTAATTCTAATAAAAAATCTAATAAAAAATCTCCCTAATTATTTATTTAACATTATATTTGTCGATTCATTAGCTTACAAATTGACATTTTATGATCAGCGAATTTATAAATTTTATTCCTTATACATTTTACTATAGATATATAGAATTGAATGAATATAAAGTATATTTTTCGAAAGTATATTTTTGTTAGATCGAAAATTAAATATATTAATTGATAATAAATATTAAAAACAATTGTGAGCATTAATGATAATTTTATTAATATTCAGTTCATGCGATCAATGGAAACACGTCTACTTACATGAAACTTGTATATACAATGACATAGTCATTTTGAATAATTTATTCAAACTAACGTAAATCCATTAAGTTAAATGCATCCTTTGAGATTAATATTTGTACTTAATATTTGTACTATACGTCTATTTGTACTGTACTATACGTCTTTTGGAGAATCGATTTTAGAAATTCAAAATGTAAAACATAAAAGTTGATATATAAAAATATTAGTTGATTTTTATTTATTAAGTTACAAACAATTTGCATTAAATGAAACTCGATATAAAATGAGTTAACAAAAATAGAATTGTCTTATTATTTATCTAAAATTTCAATTATTTATAATTCAATAAATAAATTTCAAATATTTTTATTGTGATTTTTATATTTAATTTTTGTGTTTATTTTAATTTTATTGTTTAAATCAATCAATGAAAATGTTTTACAAATATATTAATTTATATTATTTTGTATATAAATTTAAAAAGAATTAAAATAACTATTTTTGCGAAAAATATTTGATATTTATTCTTAAAATAAATTATGGTAAATATATAATATATACAAAAAATACAATAGAAAAATAGCACAATACAGAAATTTTTGCATTTTGTACATAATAAATATATTCCCGTCTGATTATTACATAATACAATTTAATACTAAAAAATTGAACGAAAAAATTTTATAAATTTTAAAGTTGAACAAATCCTTTTATAAATATATATATATTTATATATTTATTTATTATATATATATAATATTATATTATATATATTAAATATATTTATATATTATATACTTTTATATATATTATTGTACAATTTTATGCATGTATTATGTATTTATTATTTCTTATATACAAAATGTTAATAAATATAAAATATTTTTGGAAGGTGAATTTTAAATATCAAAACAATGAGAAATATATATATATCCAATTATTTAATTAAAGAATTATAAATTTTTATTTATAATTCTTTCATTTTAAATTTATATTAGATAAAGTGAAATGGGAAAAGAGCGAGAACATTCTGGATGCGCAACAGCACCGTATTACTATATCGTTTATGTAACGGAATTTCTTTGAAAATATTTTTTTAAAAAAATGCACTGAGATTTTTTTATGTACAAATAACTATTTCAAATGAATATCAGTGTAATGTCAAATAGTGTACGTATTATATAACTTCTTATTCAACAAAAACTTACCTCAAATAAATTTCAGTAAATTCCAGAATATTAAATAATCATATTAATATATATATCATTTTTTAATCCATTCATAAAAATAATTTATTTAAATCCATAAGGTAAGTCATTTTATGGTCCAAATATTTTATTTAAATTCATTGGTGAATTATTGTATGATACTCAAACTGCTTACTTATCGAAATTCATAGAAGTAAATCAAAATATATTTCTATAAGACTTCAAATTAGAAAGATTGAATGTGTTTTTCTACGTACAAACTTGGTTATTCTCATATGTATAAGAAAATCACTAATGATATTTGAATTTTATCAATTGTATCAATTAAAAAATCTATTACATTTGAATTCAATCTTTTTTATTTCGATATGAGATTACTAAATAGAAAGAAAAAAAATAATCGAAATTTAGTATTTATATTATAATCATATCATATCATTTCACGTTTTGTATTCTTGTATTCACTAAAAAATTATATAACATTGCACTTTTTTTTCACATTATTATTGTAGCGATATTTTTCTTTATTCACTATTTATATTAATTTTTTTGAATAAAATTATTTCAATTTTATTATTGTATAATTTAATTTTGTATAGAAATTATTTAATTACAACTTTATTTTTAAAAAATATTCAAATATATATTATTTCATCAAACTCTAAACTTGACTCTACGGCACGACAATGTGTTACTGAAACAGCATTATTAACAATTGAATGTTGATCAAGAATGTTAGAAAAAGAGATTAGATAGAAAGAAAAAATGAGATAGCAATATTTGAAATCGAATCTTATTTGTATGTATTAAATATAATATATAAATATATATTAAATATAATATATAAATACGAAAGCTTACATCACAATCTTTTTCGTTGCTAAGGTAATATTGTTTTGTCTTTGTCTCAGTTCGTTCGTTGGTAATATATATCAAAAATAATAATGTAAAAAAGAAATTAATGAATTTATAATATTCATTCGAAGCATACATAAAAAAATAATTGCAATATGTATGCATTTTTTATGGATATACAATAATAATATTATAATATTATAATATGTAATATTATAATGTGTAATATTGATTCGTATTATTATTAATATTATTATTAATTATATATTATTATTATATTATATTATATTATTAATATGTAATATTCAGATCAATTTTTATTTTTCTTTGCATAAGAAATATTGAAGAATATAAGTGAAATAAAGATAAAGATTTGTTAGTGATTTAACTGAATCATTAATAATCTGAAATTTAAGTATCATTAGTACTTGAGACTTTCTTGTACATGTGAAAATAATTAAAAAAACAATTGTACATATAAGAACATATTCAATCTTTTTAATTCGAAATCTTATAAAAATGTATTTTGATTTATTTTGATTATTTCTATTTTGATTTATTTCTATGGATTTTAGTTAAATGAAATACAACAATTCATCTATGATTTTAAATATTAAAAAGTATTATAAATATTTAAAAGTATTTATATAAATATTTTAAATATTTAAAAATATTATAAGTAGTATAAATATAAAAGTAATCATTGTATAACTCCGAATATTGTGGAATTTGTTATAATTTATCCGTAAGTTAAATAACAAATTACATAGATTTATATTATTTCAATTTATATAATTAAAATTTTTTTTAAACAATATAAAAATAGTTATATTACATGACATTTATTTATTATTCTCACATCTTTTCATCATCTCATTTTATTTAATTCAAATATAAAATACTTATAATTCATTATTTGAGCCTTATCGGATCTATATATATATATATGAACTTTTTTTATTGTTTAGATACCTTGAATTTACGCTTTCACATTTTTACGAACATATATTATATTATTTTTATAAAATTTATATATGATTTTTGGAAAAACCTTAAACACATATATAAAATATATACAATTCTAATTTTAAACGAAAAATACTCTTGGCAAAATGTTAAAGTATTACGTATGATTTTACATCAAAATCGAATATTTATTACAAATTCTAAAAAGATAAAAAATAAAATACAACTCAAGAGTTATCAATAAATTTTTGTATGAAATTCATTTTCAACAATTAATTGTAGTAATATTATATGTAAATATATATAATATGCAATACATTATTCAATCTATATTTATATTATATCTATATTTTAAGATGAAATTGAAAAAAGTTATCATTGTCAAAGAAATTCATTTATGTTATGCACAAAATAATATTTATTCAAGAAAGAAATAAATAAAAATATTTTTTTTGGTAGAAATAGGTAAAATAATTTGATCGAAATAAAATTTATAAAGAGAAAATTAAATGATCAAAATTATATTAACTTAATAAATTAATTAATAAATGTATGAATAAATCATATTTAAATTACTTTCATTCATTATAATTCAATTATATTCAAATTATTTTCATTCATTATAAATTATTATTTTACATCGATTTTCAATCATTTTGTTATATATTTAAATAATAGAACTTTTTCATCTTAAATTTTATATAGTATTATTATTATTAATTTTATATAGATTATTATTATTAATATTAGATAATTTTATAGCATTAGATTATATTATAACAATAATCTTTGAGAAAAAGCGAATATATATGAAAATTAAATTTCTGGAACATGTTTTATATCACATATTACACACACACATATATATCATCACAAAGTATTCACTAATTTTTAATTTTTCTGATTAATTTATAAACTTAATTCCAATTATAAATTTTCAACAATTTGTTTATTAATTATTTTTTATAATAATTCTTTTTTCAATCTTTCTTTGTAATTTTTCAAATGTAAAATGTTATATAAATATAAAACATAGGAATGTTAAATGTGATATAAAATAAAATATAAAAAAAAAATTTTAAAATAACTTTTGGGAAAAAGCATAAAGCTTTTAAATTTGTGTAATAGATTTGTGTAAATGTAATAGATTATATTACTCTCATATATTTTTTATATCTTATATATGAATTATTCTATATTTTTTAAAATTGTTGTTATTATTTGATAATTAAAGTAAATTTATATTAAGATTATTAAATACTTCCTTACAATACAAGTATTTAATTAGTAAATATTATATTACAATTGTCATATTTATTTATATATATATTAAATATAAAAAATTGTCCAATGTTTTATATTGGAATGTACATATTAGTAAATGGATCAAAAATCGAATATTGAATTATAAAATAACAAATATTGAATTATATAAATCTATGATATATATAATAAAAAATATATATAATAAAAAACATATTTATTGATTTAAATTAATAAATCATTTTATAATTTACTTGAAATTCAAATATTTTGAAAATTCATTTTGGATTATTTTATTTCTCTATTTATAAAATTTATTTAATTTTTATAAAATTATTTATAAATTATTTAAATTTTAATTATTATTTTATAAAATATTTTATTTTTATAAAATATACGATATGTATATAATTTACGTATATAATATTATACGTATATTATATATATATATATATAATATATATTAAAGTGCTATTTAATGCTTATGTAATTAATATAAAATATTCAAAATCAGCAAGTCTGAAAAAGGTTTGAAATAAATTAAAATAAATACTTAAAAATAATATATTTTCATAAGCAAATATTATTTAAAAATTATATATACTATTTTTTTAAATATCTAAATTATGAGCAAATACTATTATAATATATTATATGATATTATTGTATTATAATATTATACTATTATATACTTATATATATAAGTATATAATTATATTATATATTCAAATTTATATTTAAATTTCTTTTTATTTCTTCTTTCTATTGGTTATATAAAATAAATTAAATTTTTTATATATGTTATATAGGATGTTAATATCATGAAGCATTTTTGGAGAATCAATCCTAGAAAAAAACAAATAGAAGAAACAAACACATTTATATTTGTTTTGGTCTGAAGAATTGACTCTTCCATATATAAATATAACACCCTATACAATAATCTTATTTCAACATATATGTCACAATTATTAATGTCAAAGTTATGTTAAAAATATTTGAAATATTTTCTTATATTTGAATGAAATATTTATTTTACAACAATATTTGTATGAATTGATATTAAAAAATATATATTTAAAATATTATATCTTTATATAACTATATAATATTATTTCAAAAAAATTCAGTATTATTCGAAGAAATTAAAATCTTTATTTCTATTTATTTTTTTTCTATTATTTTATTTCTATTTATTATTTCAAAAATTTATTTTTCATATCGTGCCAAAAAAGATTTTGCATATGTAATATATATTAACAGACTATAGAATTGGAATCAATACTAGCAGGATCTTTTTTTATTTATAGCAATTATATCATCATTTCATTTCTGTAAGTATTTTAATTAAAAAAGTTTGTGTAACAGATGTAAGAAATTTTTATATTATTTATAATATTCTCGTTTTTTAATTCAATTTTTAAAATTTTTGTTTTTGTTTAATCAATTTTTTGAATCTGTAATAATTATTGTATGGATAATAGTAATTGATTGATAATAGTATTTTCAATAAGTAGTTTGGTAATTATTTATTACATCAGGTTTACAAAATTATTCATAAATTATATATATATATATATATAAATTATTCATAAATTATTTATATATATTTATATAAAATATGATTTTGAATAAGTTTTTCTTATATGGATCATTTGGTCTAATTGAGATATTTCTAAAAATATATTTGATACATGATATTTTCAATATTTATGACATTTTTGTATCAGTTGAATTAGATTTTGGATAGATATACAGAAATGGAAAAGAAGAATGGAGATATTCTCCTGGGCTAATCTTCCGAAAAGCATACACTTCCGATTGATATGAAATTTAAAACGAAGAAAGGGAAAAGAGAATGGATCATAAATCTAAAAGTTTTAGTTTTGGATTTTTATTATTATTAGTTTTTGAAATATCAATTCTTTTATAACACGATATTCTATAAATAAGATTTCAATAACATGATGCAAAATTGTGATTCTTCTATATAATGACTTAATAAACATATACAATTCTCTGTAGCACAAATATTTCCATTATATATTATTTTTGTTGACATTCCTTTGATTAATTCTGATTTCACTTAACACGATTTCGATACAACGGAACGAATTAAACTTTCAGTATAATATATTGAATTCTCTCTATAAATCTAACTGTTTTTGCAATAGCAATCATAGTTATCGAGTGTCGAATAGCCAATGACGTAATAGTATGGCCTTAGCATCTCTAAGGTATTCCATATAAAATATTGGCATCGTAATGACTGTTCTAGCCGGATTCCTGGAGAAGAAAAATATATAGCCTAAATATGGTGTACGGAAAGTCAATATTTTTTGATCATAGAAATTAAGATGAATGAAAATAATAATAATTGGTAATATTGCCGGCGATTGAGAAAAAAAATCTGTGCTTTTTATATTATTATATATTTTATTTTGCTTTTTATATTATTATATTATATTTATATTATTAAATTAACTCAGTAATCCTGTTGATAGATTCGTCGTTGTCGAATCTTAAAATGTAATATAATTTAAATTAATTATAATTTAAAATAATATAATTTAAATAATATTAATAATATTAATTAATTATAATTTAAAATAATATAATTTAAATAATTTTTATATTGCATGTAAAAAATATTCTTTAGGCAACTGAATTTATAGTAATCAATTTTATTTGAAACACTTTATTCATATTAAGACCATATCGCTACTGTATTGTGACATCATACTATATTATCTATTCTATATTGATGATACGAATAATAACTTAAATATGATTATATCTACTATATACTTCCAATTTCTTCAAATTTTACAATCGAAAAGGAATGCTTTTCAGAAATATAGCTCTTTTCTAATTACATTTTTATTTTATTATAGGAATTATATATAAAAAAAGCACATTTCAATGATTTTAAAATTTATTAAAAAGATATTTTGAATAATTTTTTTCTATAATAATAATTATTTTTCGATTTTAGTTTTTGTATTTGCAAGAAAATGGTCCATTTATATGTTTATAACATTTATCTGTTTATAAAAACATTACATAGATAATTAGGATATATGTAATTGCTGAAGCTATTTTAAAAAGCTATTTCTTTTATAAATTTTGAAATATAAAATTTGAAATATCTCAATTCCAACTTATATCGATCATGAATATTTTTTTCGAAAATAAAATATAAAAGCATAGTTGGCAATGTTTAAAATTATGATGAACAACAGTTTTATATTTACAATTAGTAAACATGTAATATCAATTATTATTTTAATTAATTTCGGTCATGAATATCGTAAATCATAAAATATTTAATTATTTCATAATATATACAATTTTTAATTATAAAATTAAAGATTAGATTTGAATTAAATTAAGTTGAGGTTAGGCCCAAATTTAACATAAAATAATGAATAAATATATCGCATATGATAAAGAAAAAAATTGTAAAGTATAATTGCATTCTTTTTAAATAGAATTCTATAATTTTTTTTTGCATAAATCCTTTTCTTATATCATTTTATATATAAAAAAAAAAATGTAGAATAAAAAGAATAATTGAAAACTCAATATTTTTCGTAATATTTTAATTTCTTTGAAAATTTACAATAAATATTCAAACATATAAATATTTTTTTAAGATTCTACAAAAAATTCAGAAGATTTAATGATCGAATATAAAATTAATTATATAATGTTAATAAATATCAAATGGAAATGTAGTAATTTCCAATATAATGCTTCACATAATACTGAATTTTCAAACAAATTAAAATATTTCTAAAAGTATTTGAGTTTTTAATGATGCTTTACATTTATTTATTAATGAAATAGAAAATTGATTTATGTAAAAAAATTGTAGAGTTTTATTTAAAAAAGAACTGCAATTACATTTTGCAATTGCACAATGTATTTAAGAAAAAATTATTATAGCATATAAACAAATAATGTAATATTTTTCTTATTTCTATTTTTTAATTTGTTTTTAATTTCATTTGAAATAGAATTATAGTCTGTTTAAATCATTGGAATCATTTTGTACAGTATCGAATATATGTTTATCATATAGTTCAGTATCGAAATACATATTTTTATTAATATCTAAAATCGAGCAATATTTTTCTATATATATAGAAAAAGTAACTATCATTAGAATTATGCTCCCAAAAATATATTTCAAAGTGAATATATAAAATGTAACTCTTTCTTAAATATCAATAATAATACCAATAATTTCTAATATTTCAAATATTATTAATCTTATTATTTTTCTATTATACAATCATTTTAATATAATCTTCATAATATAATTTTCAATAATGTTACATTTTAGGAAGCAATGAATTCTCATCATAAAGAAATTATTACGCACAAAATGCGTCTACGATTAATGTAATTGAATTATTAAAATTAAAAATTTAATTTAATTAGAAAAGTTTAAAATGTAAAAAAGAGAAACTTAACCTTAATATTAAATAAATTAATAATAATGATTTCTTTCATTTCTAAATATTTATATAATATATAATATATAATAACTTTTTAATTTTAATTTCATGAATGGATGTCATTCATATTACAAAATATCTATCTAATGTTTTTCGATACTTTTGTATTTAATATTACAAAATTAAAACTTTAGAACTTTTTCATGCATCATTTTCCAATGATTGACAACTGTTTTTTCTATAAAATTAATTTCATTTTTGATTCTTGTAATTTTGAACGTGGATAATACCGATTAGAACATTAACGAGGTGTAACTTATACTGGGAATGGTGCGGGCTCGCGTACTAGCTGGATTCGTTCCCCGGGACAAACGTTTTCGCTACCTCGTGATAACGTCACTTCGGGCATGTGTAGAAGGGTGGAACTTGACTTAGTTCGATACCGAACGCCGAGGCGTTCGGGTTATCCAAAACGTTTGCAATTCTTGGTCGAAACAAATCAGCTTCCTTACACGCGTTTTTGTCTCGTGACAAAAATTATTGAATTTTGAAATATAATAAGTAATCTTAGTCCTTGGTTGTTCACGATATGCGTATTTTTAAAATATTTTCGGAATCACGCATCCCATTTTGGTATATACGCAAACAGAAAAAGAGAGATTCGTTTCATCGTTGTTCCTCGTTGCGAAAAGAGAAACGGTAAGATGAAATTTCGAATGTTATGTCTAATTATATATAGCAAACATATTGATGCACTTTTGCTTTTAAAATGTACACGATTCACGTTTTTAATTTCACTTGCAATATTTCAATTTATAATTGATTAAGTTTGTTATCTTATTTATATTAGCTTGTGATGAATTCAATTTTGGATAAAAATATTATTTTTTTTTAATGAGATACAGTTTCAATGAAAATGTTACTAGTTTAAAATTAATTTTATCGTTATAACTAATTGAATTATAAATATTCGATTATAATTAATTTATTATTATTAAATTAATCGAAAATCAATTATGAAATCAAGCAGATATCGATCATTTTTAATATCATTAATATGCATTGGAATACGATAATTGATTTTGCTTCGTTAGTTCAACTTGAAATTGTACATTAATAATTATTTACCTATAGGGAATGCATAACAACAACCATAGAAGATTGTTTGTAAATATTTTTAGCACCGGTAAGTATTAAATGTGGTGGAAAATGTTTACAGCAAATTAATCTACCGTAATTAAATATACCGTAATTATATATACCTTTTTTGTACGAAAAGATCGTGCACGCTCTATTTGTTACTACTTATATCCTGTATAGTACATACTAATATTTCCGCGCGTGTTCCGATACTTCATAATGAATATACTTATTTTCGCAGAGAAAAAAAAATTAAGTTATTCCGTACTTGCATATCTGATGATCTGAAATAAAAAATTGATATATAATTTACAATTTTTATAATTTTTTATATTTTTATATTTTTTTCAATCGTGATTCGATATCGTGATCTTATTAACTAGGATCAACATGTAATAATATTTGTTAAAAACATATAAGAAAGAGAAAAAAATAAATGTAAAAATCTTACTCCATTATTTATAATTAAGATAATTAGAATAACATAATTGTCATGCATTTTGGAAAATAAATATTTTTTCTTTTGTTTTAGATCTTTGTTAAAATGTAATATAATCTTCATAATAAATATGATTTTTGCGATAGAAAAAAAAAATCTCATTTTTAAAAAGGATCGTTTTATTCTATGCACAGTGAAGATGCTAAAAGAAGGCGAGTACGGAGACGAATAGATACGGGTCAATAGATTGGTGACGAGAAAGGTGAACAAGTTAACTAAACGGGTTAAACGATAAATAGGGTTAGAGGCCCATGGCCGGGAATTCTTTTCGCTGGCTTTGGTCGTGGATTTCGATCATGGTCTTGTCTGGATGTTTGCTTACTTCAAACGGCGAACAAGTTCCATGTGTTTCTTATTTGTCAAATACAGCTGAAGATACTTATAATGAAACTCAAACAGAAGTAATGCTTTTTCTAAGAGAGTATTGTGACGATAAGATTAATGCTACTAATATAGCCACAAATATACAAGATTACTTTAATCGATTTAGTTTTGACGTACAGATCACCATAATACCTTTGTCATGTAAGTATATTTTATTTGTGTATATTTGATTTTTAAATTGTTAATTTATCAATCAATGTCTTATTTAGCGATAGAAACAAATTCAACTATATATAAATTTGAATCAAATTTATACAAGATATTTATTTCAGAATTCGAATACTATTATAGTGAGATAATAGTTCATTCTGATACTTATGAAATAATATTTGATTTTCACAAATTTAATTTGAATTTCAGAATAAAAATTTACAAATTTCGAAAATCTATATTTATAAATAATTCGATAACAGAATGAATTTAATTTTTTATAGGAATTAAATTATGAGAAACAGAAAGATATATTTTATTAATCTTTTATAAATATAGGAAAATATATAGAATTATAAAGAATAAATAAAATTTTTATTTTAATTTTTTTTTTCACTTTACATAACTATTTAAAAATAACATTATGTATAAAAAATATAAAAATGCACATAGAATATTTCTAAAAAAATTAAAAACAATATTATTTTATTAGATAGATATAATGTTATTATATTATTATGTTAATATATATGTTTATATATAAGAATTATTTTCAAAAATAGCCAATTGATTTTAAATGAATAGAGAATTTATAATAAGATATAGAATTCTCTCATAAATTCAAAAATTTATTTCATAAAATTTCAAATAATTAATAAACTTAACTTAATAAATGGAAATGCTTTTTTCACTTCTGAACTAGAATCTATCGTTAAAATTGAATCTAATGAAAATTGCGCTTCTTTTTTTTTTATTTATAAAAGATTAGAATCTGATTTATCAATTCAGAAATACATATTTGCAATATAACCCCATCACTAATTTTACTGATTACTGATTACTGATTATCAAATGTAAGAATCAGTTTTTTCTTTTTCTTAGTGTCATGTGAAACAAAAACTTGGGGCCTTGATGCCCTATTACGCATACTTAGTCAAAAAAGAGCAAAAGCTCTCGTAGCTGTTCTTGATTCACCAATGTGTGAAGTTACCATAAAACTCGCACATCTCTGGAATATGCCATTATTCACGTGGACTTGTCCTTTGGTAAGCAAATCATATATACAAATAGTATAATTATACTATTTGTATACATTTTTGTAATTTCTTTTCTTATATTAAAGAAAATTTTTTATAATTTTTTTTTTTATAATAAAAAAATATATAATAAAAGAACAATTATCTTTAAAATCTGTAAGAAAAAACACTGTCCTATAAATATCTACTGATTGTTGAAACTTGAATATCATGGATTATATTTAATTAAAATCATTGCAAATATTTATTATGTTCAATTACATTAAATTTAGAAAATTTTTGTAGAAAATTTATTACAAAATTAGCGAATGAAAATATCTTATTCATTTTACTAAGATTTTTATTTCGGATCGTTATATAGGATATTTTAAATATTTCTCTTATTACTTATAATATTTATAATATTTATAATAAAAAAAAATTATTTAATTTAAGTGAGCAAATATTATATGATAGGAAAATATTTTTTTCAAGAATATAGAAACATCAATATTAAATTTTTTTTAAACTGCATATTTTTATTATAGCAATTAGCAATTATATATTATAGCAATTATAGCATTATAACTAAGATTTAAAGACAAATCTATTAATTATGATTTAATTATGAATATAAAAAATTCATAATTCATAATTGGTCAATTGATACAAATAGTGAAATAATTATAATAGATTAACAAAGAAAAATTTAATTAATGCTTAAAATAATTTGCATCAATTTCTATAGATTCTACTAGATTATAATAACATAAATTATAATATTCGTTTAATGCGTGAAAATATGAAAAAACGTATTGAAATTATAAATGTTTTAATATCAGTGAAAAAATTATAATATCAATTCATAAATTGTTTATGTAAATATTCAAAATCATTTTAATTGTTTAACATCATTTTAAAATTATTTTTATTTCTTAAAATTAATTCTTCACTTACAATTATTTTATTATTTATATTAATTTATCTAATTTTTATCAATTTTTTATTATAAATGAAGATAACATAATATAGGTTATTGTGTTTATTTTGATTTTTGCCATAATAAAAATAAATACAATATTAATATATTGATGGAGTATTTTTGAAAACCAAAACAAAACAAAAAATTAATATAAAAAATGTTGGTCATAACTTATTTATTAAATTTCATTATTTATTAATAAACAATTGAAGTTTTTATTAAAAACAATATACAGACTCTATTTTTATCATACCTAATAAACTTAAATTAGTTATAACTTAATAAATAATCCTCAATCGACATTTTTATATATTAACTTTTAACTTTATTTTGACTTTATTCATTCAAAATCTTGAAAATAAAAAATATGAGAAAAAGATTTTTCATATTTTATCATAATAATATTGATTTCAAATAATAATTTTCTCTGATTTCTTTTTTTTTTTCTATCAAAAATAATAAAATATTTAAGAAATTTAAGTTAGGTAAGATATTGCATAGAGTACCAATATTTGTGAAATCTAGATTCTAGAAATCAAAACCAAAGCAAAGATTAATATACAAAAATATTGGATGAACTTATTTATTTTTATTAAATTATAAATAATTTAAGTTTATATTAGATGAAACGAACCGGGAACAAAATACGATGATATAGGGGAGATAGAATGGTTTCATTTTATTTTTATCTTGTTACGTAATGCAAATTTTAATTATTTATATCTTAATAAATGAATAAATCTTAGTCAGTATTTTTACATATTAATTTTTATTTATTTTAATTTTTAGAATTAATTAGCCTAAAAATGTAAGAATATATTGATATTTATCAATATTTACATTTAAAATAAATATTTTTTACTGTAAAAATAAGAAAGCACAGTAAAAAAAATCTGTTTTAATAAATAAATTTTTTTTATATTTTTCTTTTCTCACTACGAAAACACAATAAAATTTCGTATGATAAATAATTGTGCATAAACATTTTAAGTAGCATGCATGATCAAAATGTTGTTTTAGAGAAACTTAGAGGAAAGGCAACTTTCATCAATTGTTAGACTTTCTCCATCGTTACCAATGATAGCGAAAGCTCTTGCAGAAATGCTGATACATTTACAATGGAAAACCGTAGCGATAATAGGAACTGGTAAATTTTCATTTTTATTTATTGTTATTGTGATTGTTAATATTGAAAATTATGATAATATATAGAAAAATATGAACGAGTATAGAAAAATCTACTATGTTTCAGATCGCGAACCGTGGATGAGTCTTGAAAGAGTACTCTTGAATTCTTTACAAAATACCGGTGCTGTTGTACGACAACGCGCAATATTACCACACCAAGCCTCTTTTGAACAAATTCGAAAAATTCTTCGCAATGTTTACAACGTTTCGCGTAGAGGTGAATCTCTTCTATTTTTCTATCTAATTTTTTTTTTTCAAAATTGATCGTAATTGATTCTAGTGATGATTTTATCCAAATAAAATATCTTTAAAATAGAAATAAGTCGAAATCTGATTTTTAAATTCGAATTTGAAACTTTTTTTATCTTTTAATAAAGTTAGGTAATTAGATATTTATTAATTTTGTCACGAACTTAAAATCTTAATAAATTTTTGAAATTCTTCGAACTTAAATGTATAAATGAATTAATAGTAACACAAATTATTATTTTGATTAAATTAAAAAAAAAATTTTTTAAAAATTAAATTTTTTTTATACTATTATAATTGATTGATTAATAAAATCATATCAATTAAAATTGTTCTTTCAATAATAAAAAAAATAATAATAAATTAACTCTCTTAGCAATTTTAATGATCTTGAAATATATTGCAATATTTTCAGTAATTTTTTACGTAACTATAATTGCTTTAATTATTACAATAAAAAAATTTTTGATTGTATATCTGATATTAAATTCTGTTTATATATGTGTGTTCATCAGATATATGCAATAGTATGCAATTTATATTGTATAAATATATTATGTAATTGGCAACTAATATACTTATTTAGATACATAGAATTCAATTGTATAATATCAATAGTTTCTTGTAAATAATTTAAGAAAAGTCGATTATCATGCAGATTCTCTGCAAAGTAAAAAATTGATTAATTAAAAATTAACAATTACATTTTGTATTTACTAAGATATAATATCAAACTTATTAAGATTAATAAAATGAAAATTAATTAACAGATTAATTAAAGATTAATTAACAGATCTTAAAATCAAAATATAAACTGTATTTTAACATAATTTATTTTATTGGTATAAATTATTTATATTAATTATTATTTATCTTATCTTTCGAAAGTTCAAGAATTCAAAACTTTTTAAGATTTCAAAATTTGAAGTGTCAATCTTTATTTTAAATGTCTATATACAAAATGTTTATAAAAATGTGGGACATCTTCGAAGAATAAATTCTAGACAAAGCGATTAAAATCATCATTTATATTTATATATCATATTTCATAAGATTTAATGAATTGTAAACATTTTAAGTTTATGTTAGAGTGAACGTGAAATATATACAGTTAAAACGCTCAGCTGAATATATATCGCACTATCGTTTGCATTAATTGAATCCTTCAATTAATCAACGAAAAGACAATGAATTCATATTCTTTTAAATATATTATTTTGAAATTTTAGTTTAATTCAATATGCTATGTATTTATATATATTACTTACATGTATAATATGTTACATGTATTTATTATATAATTTGTTATTGAACAAAAATTATCACGAACAAATTTTAGCAAATTTCTGGATATTCGATATTTTATTATAACATTTTATTTAAATCCATGAATCAAATAATATTTAATTTATTACTTATTTAGCTTATTTAACTTATTTAACTTATTTGCTGAAATTTATAAAAACAAATTAAAACATAAAATTAGAAAAATCAATAAAATAGAATATATTTTTTTACACATTTGTTTTTTTAATTATTCTAACATATATAAGAATGTCATTAATAATATTTAAATAAATTAGTTGACAAATCTCTATTTTTATTTTATTTGTATTTCATATTTCTTATTGTAATATAAGATTATTAAATCGAAAAATAATCGAAATTCAATATTTCTATTTTAATCATATTGTATTAACATCAAATATTATGTCGATTGAAAATCTATAAACATTGCACTTTTCTTCTCTATATTGCTATTAATGCATATTGATAATATTTTTATTCATTAATTTCGGATAAAATTATTTCGATAAATATTTATCATTTAATCATTATCATATAACTTAGTTTTATATGAAACTTATTTTCATTAAAACTTTATTTTAAACACATATTCGAATATATATTATTTCATCAAACTCTAAATTTAATTTCGTGACAATGTGATATAATTTATTGAAATAACATTGCTAAAAATTAAATCGAAAGTATTAAAAAAAGAGATTAGATAAAGAAAATGAAATATAATAATATTTGAAATTGAATTCGTTTATATATTACATAATGCAAAAGCTTAGATTTTCACAGTTTTTTCACAATTTTTTTTTTTCAGTTTGCTCATATTGCTTTATTCTTATTTATATAGTTTTTTTTTCTGTGAATTTATGAATCGAAAATAAAAATGTAAAAAAATAAAGAAGTAAATTTATAATATAAGAATAAGAAATATTTTATAAGTGAGATAAAGATAAATATTTATGAATTGATTTACTAATTTAGTGATTTGTGAGATTGAAATTGATTCAATTTTTTTGTATATGTATTATAAGAAAATTCAAACTTTTCAATCTGAAATCTTATGGCAATGTATTTTGATTTGCTTTTATGGATTTTGGCAAATAGACAGTCAATATAATACAATGATTCATCTATGATTTTAAATGAAATTGTGTAATATTGTGTAATATTGTATAACGTTCAATATCGTGGAATTTGTTATAACTTATTCATGATAAATCTTAAATAATAAATTAGTATTTATAATTAAGAGTAATATAATTTTTCTTTTTTAACATGACATAAATACTATGTACTACATAGTATACTACATAGTTACATTATATGATATTTTATATACAAAATTATATATTATTATTTTATAATAATATATTAAATTATATATTTTATATATATATTAAATTATATTAATATTCAAAAAATAGTTATTATTTTATAATTATTTTTCATATCTAAAAAATCTTGTGTATTAATACATTTAATTTTGAAAATTCCATGTAAGCGAAACTATGAACAATATTATCATTCATCCGAGTACTTTCATTCTACTTTAGTAGAATTTGTTAACACAAAATGGAACCAAAAAAATGTGTGGAAAAATCGAGACATGTGCAACGAAAAAGATAACTAATCATACGATCTCATCTCACAAAATTGTCTCACATTTTTATAAATATTTTATATATATTTATATAGTATAAAATGTAAAATATATCGATTAAAACGTATTTTTTAACTACATGCAGTTACGGTATTATGTCTACCTACGTCCGATGAAGATGGATTAATTACACGTGTCCTCTCCGAGATAGATATTGTACAGCACTCTTTTAATTCCATACGAAACTCTATGACTATAATTATTCATACGAAGGACGACGATCTTTTTCTTCCGATTGAAAATACTTCAATTTCTTATTTCGATCCAGTAACAACATCTGTTTCGTTTGCAACTTCATCATCTTCAAATCTCTCTGTTTCGAATCAAGTCTTGACCAACGAAATGACTTTTAACAATTACGATGACAACACAACAGTGAACATGCAAGAAAAAGAAAGGAAAGAAAAATTTTATCAATTACGTGATAAATCAAAAGTAAATAATCGATTTCTCCTTCCAAGAAATTTAAGCTCTACGTTCCTAGAAAGATTGTTAACAATAATGCCTCTCGATTACAGGTATAGCTGTAGTTTATCTTTTCTATCGCTATCGCTATAATAAAAACTTCGACATAAATAAAAATTAATAATAAACTGTATATTTTTTCACAGATATGACGTGGAAAAAGTATTCGAAGGTATAGAACGATATATGGTACCAACTTTAATGGATCGTTTAAACGAAACTCTTAATATCTTAATGAATGACAATTCCAGTATAAATGCATTTAATAATAAGATTTATACATACGTTTTGTTGGATTGGCGTATCGATGTTTGGAAACCTATAATGGTTACCGAGGAAGGACATGAAAAACTATTTATTCGAAAACTATCTACAAATGCTCTAGCATTTCTCAATATAAATGATACTGATTTCTCAAAGTGCAATTTTGACGTCAATGGAATTCCTATTATCGATTGCATAGGTAAAAAAATAACAAAATAAATTATACTATATGTATGTATATAGTATATATATATAGATCGATAATAAATAGAGAATGAATAATATAACTTGAGACAAAAGTACATTCTATGAAATTTTGAGTGTTTGTGTTGATATAATTAGTGAAAAACATTAATAAATATTGAAAATAATTTATCCAAATTTTAAATATATACTTATATGAAGTATCTCTTTCTTAATAACATAGAGAAAAATCAAACATAGTTAATATTTTTTTTCTATTTCTAAATTTTACTAAAATTTATGAAAAAAATAGTTGAAAATGATAGATGTTAAGACGTCTGAAAAAATATATCAATAATTATTTTTGTTTAAAAAAATTTTTGATGTATTTTTGTGTGCTGAATCTAAATCTAGTCATAAAAATCATCTATTACTTTAGAAGATAAATGAATATAAATATCTTGTAATAATTAATCTCCTTTTATATTATTAAAAAAAAAAAAGGAATATTTCATATGGATATATATTTAAATTTTAAAAATAACTAACTAAATTACATTAATATTGAGAAAGTCTTAAAGTCATAAGATGTGCTATTATTTTATTCCATTTTGGAGTGTAGAAATAACAACAAATATATTCGTATATATTCGTAGAATACTTTTGGGAGGTTACTTTTAAGGTTAAATAAAAAAAATCAAAACAAATAAAAAGTTAATGTAGAAAAATCGATCGAAGTTTATTTATTAAGTTACAAAGAGCGGAGAAAGAATAAGATAGCTTTATGTCTGTTACATTGTTGTTTCTCTGTATCTTGCATATTAAATATAAACGTAAATTGTTTATAACTTAATAAATAAACCTCAATCAAAGATATTTTTATATACTTTTTTTATATATTTTTATATACTATATATTTTTATATACTTATATAATTTTATGTTTGTTTTGATCTGTAGAATCGATCCACTATAGGTAATCGAAATAATCGAAATAGGTATCCACTATAGGTAATAGAAATATATTAACAATCTATACAACCTATATATGTAAAAAAAGAATTTTTGTGAAATGATAATTTTCTTTTATATATATTATATGTTATAAATTTTTTCATTCAAAATTATTTGTATATAGAAAGAATATATAGAATAGATATAGAATATATATAGAATATATAGAATATAATATATTTTCTAAAAATAAAAGTTAAATTATTTTTAATTTTGTAAAGAAAAATTTATAAAATGAATGAAAATAATAATTAAAGATAGTTCCATTAGTTTTAATTAGTTTTAACTACTTAATTATCTTAAAAAAATTGATTACATTCAAATTTTAACAATTTAAAATTTATTTTCATAAATTTTTAGTAATTATTAAAAAAAAAAGCTTTAAATGATAAAAAAAAATTTACTCCTATATTTTATTTCATTTTAATATAGTATTCAATTTCAATGCAATTATCTTTTCTATAGATCTTTGAATTATCTCTTTCTATAAATCATTTTGAAAAATTTTTTAAATAAAATTTATATTGTTTCATGAAAAGATATCTTATGATACAAATATTTTCTAAATAAATATGTTTTCGATTTTTCAAAATAATTTTTATTTTTTAAATCAAATCAATCAAATTATCATTTTTTAATACATCGATTAATGCATTTCGATAAAAATTACTAATACAAAATTAAAGATGACTTAAGAGATATTTTAATATGAATTTTGTAAAACTTATTAAATGATAGCCAAGAAACACATTACTTTATTTATATAGTAAATTTATATAGTAAATTTTACAAAATTTAACAGCCAAAAATTAGTTTTTCTGTTGCAAATAATANTAAAGAAAAAAATCGGTAATTTATATAGCTGTTATACAAGATAATATACAGTAAAATTATATAAGATTTCTATTCTAGCTATTCTAAATGATGGTCGTATACTGATATATACACTACATATAATAGATACATATAAATAGAATTCAAGAGAATAACTCGAAAACTAAATTCGATCTATTTTTAAGATTTTAAGAACTATTACATTTTCATCAAATGATTTATTTAAATATATTTATTTAAATTGTATAAATTTGTGAAAATATATATTTTTTATAGAGAATACTTTGGACGAATCAACTTTTCATATTGTACATATCGTGATTATCGTTTTGGGATCATTGTTACTAACTGTGCTTGCAATATCGATCGCAATATTGATCAGGTAACGAATCAGTTTATTAGGCTTATGCGTTTCGTAAATAACACGCACTAATAATAAATTATTTTAACTTTCATTGAAACAGATATACTTTTAAACAACAGAGATACTTTTAAACAAAATTTAAAACATAAAAATATAAAATGATATTTCATATTAGATTTTAATATTCATAACATAACAATAAATTATGTAATAAATTATACAATAATTAACATTTGTAATTATAGAAAGAAGTTACTTAAGAAGAGAATGTCCAAAGGTCCGTACAAAATCATTTTAACTACATCGGATTTCGTATTTCCTCAAGTGCCTCAAGTAGATTCTAGAAGAGTAAGTTAAAAAATTTTATCAAAATATAACACTAAATAAAACATACTATAAACAAATTTGTACAGGTGGACGAGGGTATCGAAACAATGTTATGCTGTTGGTTGCAACAGCTGCAAGAGTTTGGTGGACCTGAAGTGGAAAAGCCGGATTTACTTCAATTGGGAAGCGTATCTTCTCTGAAACCATGTTTACGAACAAGCACGGGAAACCTGACACGTCATAATTTCTTCAAAGATCCTCGTGCAAGATACAATGTGAGTATATATGTATAAAATATTTTATGCATTTGTATACATAACAAAAAACTTTATATTATTCAAATTTAAATACTTCAAATCCATAAAAAAAATACTACAGACGACATGCCTTGTATGTATAACCATAACTTGCTTTGTTAGATGTATTAATTACATATAAAACCAATATAATGTGCATCAAAATAAATAGTAAAATTAACTTTTAAAATAATTTTTAATAAATAATATTTTAATAATTTAATTTTACATTAAGATTTATATTTAAATTCTATAAGTTTCTTTCTATATCAAATACTTTTCTTTAGATAATTAGATTTAATATAATATAAATTAGATTTATATTGATATATGATATTATATTTGAATTTTATAAATTTTTTTTTATATCAAAAACTTTTCTTCAAATTAAATATAAATCAGATAATAAAAAAATAAAAAATTTTATATTCCAAAATGAAATTTAGCTAAAATTAATTTTTATTTAAATGGAAGACAGTTATCATCAAATTTTAAAAAAATTTTTAAAAATGAGATGATTAAAATATGATAACTTTCAATTGTTCTGAATATGAATAACTATTACATATAAATAATTTAGATATAAAAATTTTTTGCTATTTAATAAACTTTATTAATAAATTATTGATAAAATTATTAACAATTATTATTGATGAAATTGTTTTTAATTATAAATATTATTAACGATGAAAATTAATTTCAATAATGAAATGTTACTAGTAAAAAAATTATATTTGATTACTAATTATATTCAATATTGATAAAAGAAATTCTTTTTTTATTATAACAATTAATAAAAACGCAAACTTTTTGGTTATCGCTAACCAAATAACATTTGATGAAAAATTCTTTTGATTACCTATATTTTACCTATATTTTCAATAATATGTTTTTATTAATGATTATTGTATTTATTAATAATATAAAAATAATTGTAGAATTTATAATAAATAAAAAAGATATTAAAATTTATAAAATAAAAAATATAAAAGAGATATTATAATATAATATTTTTATATAATATTTATATATATTAATAAACATGTAATATATATTATGTATATATTAACAAAAAGTTTGCATTTAATTCAAAAAACATAAATTTTTATAAAGTTTGTAATAAATTTGATTTCGTTGATCATACAACAATTTAAATTTAAAATATATACCTCAAAATAATGTGATTGACTCAAAAATATTTCACATTTATTATTGCACAATCTAACATGATTTTCGATTTCTGAATCATGTTTGATTTAGTTGATTTAATAATGGATAATAATGTTAATTATTATAATGATAAATAACAAAAATTAAATAAATTTCACAGAATAGATAACTTTTGATATATTTTATTTTGATTTGGGAATAATAACGAAAATATTTTCGTGTAATTATAATTTTCTTATTTTCACTTAAATAAAAATATAATATAAATGATATAATCACGATTTTTGATATAATAGTATTGCAAATACAAAAATAAAAAATTCGATTCAAAAAGTTTGCTGAAGATACAGTTTTAACGATAACAACATTCTAATAGAATCATTGTCTCAGGATAAAATCATATCGACGTTGCAATGATTAAATTTTTAGTTTAAATGACAATAGTCTACGTTGTATTTTTTAAAATCATTTAAAAAATAGTTTATTTTTTAAATAATATTAATATTTTTTAATAATAAAGTATTTAATACGAAATTAAACTAATAGATTTGTAATTAAATTTATTTTGTAATTTAATTTATTTTTCATTTCACTAAATAAATTATTTGCTATAGTGATTTGAATTTAATGAAAATAATATGTAGAGTTTATTAAATATTTATTAAGTTTAAATATTTATTATTTTTTCTAACACTATTCACAATATTTCACAATGTTTTTTTTTAACATTATTCGCAATTACCATAATATATTATTTTTTTTTATTATCAATATTATATATTTATTATTATTATCATATATTATATATTTAATACTTATGTTAGAATATTATTTGAGAAACAAATTTTCAATTTAAAAAAAAAAAATTTTTTTTAATCCTTAATTTATTATTTACTTAATCAAATAAAAAATATAAAATTAATTAAAATACATTATTTATCAAATAATAATTATCATTATTTGATAATTATATAGAAAAAGATATATCTCCATATATATCCATGATTTTAAAATATATTACAAAATAAAAATGTTGAATAACTTTTTCATACATAAATTTTTCAACTGATCAACATTATTTTTCGAGATTTATTTTGTTACTACTTACATTGAATTTCGTTAATATATATGTATTCATGAACATCATTATACAGCCACTATTAAAACATTATTTTTTTAAATTCATTGAAAAGAATAAGCATTAAGAATAATGCAAGTTATTATTTATCCACTGAATGATAATAATAAATATTATTATGAATTATTTAATATTCGTAATTTAGTTACTTCCATTATTGTAATTTCGATCATCTAAAGATATTTTATCGAATTATTTTTATTTTTATTTTTATATTTCGAAGGATGTGTAAATATTAATTATATTTATATTAATTATATATTATTGAATAAGTATATAATTTTGCAGTATTCTCAAGCTTGATATATCTTGCAATATTTTAAACCCATATTTTAAAATCAGCAACAAAAAATTTTGAAAAAATTTTAAATTATATTATTTTAAAATTAATTTCTAAGATTATTTAAAAAATAATATATTTTTAAAATAATATAAATATTTTATGAAGTATTATATATTAAGTATTTTTAAAAATAAATTAATGTATTTGCAATTAAATGATTTATTTATTATTTTATGAAATAAATTATTTGTTATTTATGATTTGATTTTGATAAAAATAACTAATCTTTTAATCTTCAACTTTAAATGTTTATATTATTATTTCCTATTAATACTCTTACACTATTTTAATACAATTTTATTACGACTTATAATTATTATTATTTAATAATAATTTTTAAGAATTTCATCTTCAATTCATATATTCTTCAAACAACAGTCCTTTATTTTTTTTTAAATATTCGTTTATCTTAAATTATCTAAAAAATATCTTAAATTATTTTAATGGATCAAATAAAAAACATGATTGAAATACATTAGTTATCAAATAACAATTAGGATTATTTAAAATAATTATTTGTAAATTATTATATAAAATAAATTTTATTGAAATTTGTCAAAAGAAAATAGCTTTTTGATCGATTAATTCGTTATAGATACAGATGTATATAAATAGAAAATAAATGTCGATCGTATACGCTATTATAACATAATAGCAAAGTCAAGCATATATTAGTCATATGTATAAGAAAAAATTATTCAAAATCTTATTCTCTTTAAGATATTTAAAAATCATTGAAATTGATAAATCTTTTTTATATGATTATTATTATTTAAAACTAAAAACGATTTCTATCGATAATGATTAGTAATTAAAAAAATTATAATCAGCTATAATATATAATATCAGTTATAAATATATATATATATATATTTATTTATTATTCATTGTTTAATCAAAATCATCAAAATAAAGATAACAATTTTTATATCATAACTTGTAAAATTTAGGTTATAACAGTTACGAATTACGTATTTTCTCTGTTGAAAATACATATAAATTATATATATTTTAAATCAAACTAATTTCGATCTATATATATTGTTTATCAGGGTGATTTTGTGCAACTAAAAGAACTGCCAACTCAAGGTACTTTTGAGCTGAAAAGCAAAACTATGGATATGTTGGCCATGGTAAGGACATTCTCTTGTAGAATGTTGCACTTTAAAAAGAAGATCATGGCGAAATAAAAAGCGTTTCACGCTTTCTATCATATTTCCGATCATAGATCCATGGGCTGCGCCATGAAAATCTGAATCCCCTGATAGGATGTTTAAATGAACCGACAAGACCATGCCTTGTTTATGAATATTGTTCAAGAGGATCTTTAGAGGACGTACTAGTGCAGGATGAAATCAAGCTCGATTGGTCCTTTAGATTATCATTTCTTACTGATCTTGTACGGGTAAATAAAATTTACTTCGATGCAAATTTAAATTGTTTATAATCTAATAAATAAAATTTTTGTATATACATCAATTTTTATATTTGTTTTGATCTCTAGAATCAACTTTCAAGTCGATAAATATCTTATATACAATATGTTCGTTTTAAATATGTATATCATGATTATTTTTATAAGTATTAAAAATAGAAAAAAATATTTTAAATAAAAAATGTATAATATAAAGTGAAGTATATTATAATGATAATAATTTGATTTTGAAATAATGTTAGGAAGCTCTGATATCACGATTAAATTTTTAAATGAAACTATATTTTTTATATTTGGTTGAAATGAAGAACAAAAATAATAATAAATTATTTGTTTTATCTGTTTTATCTCTATAGAAAGAAATGCATAATGAACAATCTAGCGATTTTGATGACCATAATATTGCACCCGCCATATTCAATTCACTTTTTGAAAATTTTCATTTCATTTTTATTCAATTTAATTAATTTTTATTGAAAGAATATATTTCTTCTTTCTTATAATTTCATAATATCAGTCAAAATATACAATCAATTCTTTTTAGAGAGTTATGTGACATTATATGACATAAAAAATTTGATCTCTTCATAATGGACATTGGATAACGCTAATATCGGCGATAAAATTTTAAAATTAACAATTTAACAGCTTATAAAAAATACATAATGTTTTGTCTTAATATATATATAAGTTATAAGAATATATAATAAATAAAAAATAATTTCATCTGAAAATTTAATGAAAAATTTATGACATTTATAAGATTTTTTTATATTATCTCAAGAGAAAAATATTATTATCATAGTATATTATATAATATTTATTTAAAACATTTTTTGTTTATTTAAAACATTTCTCTATTAAAAATAATCATGTGTAGATATTTAAAATGGATGTACTGAATATCAATCGCAAAAAATAAAAAAAAGAAAAAAATAAAATGACAAATTGAACATTAATATTTGATATGATTTTATTCAAAGGGTATGAAATATCTTCATGGTACACCAATGCGTGTACATGGTTATCTTACTTCGCGAAACTGTGTCATCGATGCTCGTTGGGTTCTTAAAGTTACCGATTATGGACTGCCTGTTTTTTATGAAGCACAAAATATTGTTCCTCCAACAAAAACAGCAAGAGGTATGATACAATAAAAAATATTGTCACTTTTCTAGCTTTGATTTATATTAAAATATGTTTTTTTTTAAATATGTTACAAAAGTCAATTGTTTTCAAGTTCTGTCAAAAATTTTGAAAGTAGTGGTAAGAAAAGAAAATATATGATTCAACATATATGAAAATATATGAGAAATAATAATAAATGAATATAATATATATAATATATATATAAATAAAAAAACAAATAATAATAAATGAAAAATAATGATAAAAAATCGTAGAAAATAAAACTGAACGAAATAAATATAATGCACGGTATTATTATCAATTTAAAATTATTTTAATTATATTATATTTGATTTCATTTTCATCGATAACATGATTAATATGTATACCTTTTATAAAAGAAAGATTAAAATTATAATTCAATTTTTCCTTAAATTAATTATATTTATACATTCCGCGATAAAAATAACATTCTAAGAATTTCTCAAAATAAATACAATATATTCAAATTTTTTATGCATAAAATATAAAAAAATTAAAATATCATTTTCTTAATGATATAGAAGAAGGTCAATCGTAATTTACATTTTTATCTACATACATTATCTAAATTTGGCCTATATATGTAAAAAATATATACAATAAAATAATAACACAAATTTCATAAAACATATTAACATATAAACATATTAATAATAGACGTATTTTTGTATACCAAAACTAAATCTATCTAATAAAAATTATTTATTATGTTAAGTTTAGAAAATAAAAGGATACAAATTATCAATTTTTGCTTTATTTTATTTTCTATTACAAATTTCAATTGTTATAATTTAAATAATAAATAACCATTAATGACATTTTTTGTGTTTATTTATTTTGACTTCTTCAGATATTCATGAATGTATGTATATGTTCTATAAACTCACACGATTTATCATTATTCATTTTATTAAATATTATGCATGTATTATTATGTATTTGCATGCATATCTACATCTATTTCTATTTGTGATATAGCTAATATTTCATTTAATTAATTAATGATTTTCTTGAATCACCTTCGATTTCTTTATCCTTGTATAATATTTTATAAATTTAAATATGTAATTTTCCGAAATCCGAAATATATAAGTCAAACTTGCATTTATATTATCTATAAAACAAAAATAAGAATTAAGTTTGAATGATGTGAAGTAGCTATATGAATTTAATAATATTATATACATCAATATATAATTCAATATAATAGATATCATCAAATATTTGCAAATATTTTGAAAATTAAAATCGAGTAATAATTATATGCATAGGAAATTTTAAAATATTAATTTTTAAAATATATTTCAAAATCAGCGAAATCCAGAACCTGTCTGTTTTTTAATAATTATCTTCTAAATTTTTTAATGCAAGTTCGCAATGATTATTCTTCTTATATTCTTTTTCTTTTATTATCTTTAGATCTTTTATGGACTGCACCTGAATTATTAAGGCAACCAAATCTTCAAAAAAAAGGAACACAACCGGGAGACGTTTACAGTTTTGGTATCATTATGCAGGAGGTAGTAGTTCGTGGAGAACCATTTTGCATGCTCGCTTTATCACCAGAAGGTAACGAATAAAAATTTTTATATATAATCAATCTACAATAAATTATTATTTATATTATTATTTATATACAAATATAATTAACTGAATTCTAAGTAAAAAAAAAAGTAAAGAATTAAATATATTCTATCTTTTAAAACCGAAGATTTAAGATTCGGTTAATTAACTGCAAGAAAATACAAATTTCTTGCAAATTTAAATAAATTATCTATTTTTTCAATTAAATTTTAGTGATGCTACGATTTATCTATATTCAACGATTATTTATTTATTTATTTTTTTTTTTTTTTTTTTTACTGAAAAGAATTCTAATTAAAATGAAATTTACATTTTCCTCTTATAGATATTATCGAAAAAGTGATAAAACCACCGCCATTGATTAGGCCATCTGTGAGCAAAGGTGCAGCACCACCAGAAGCGATAAATATTATGCGTCAATGTTGGGCAGAAACACCGGATATGAGGCCTGATTTTAATGATGTTCATGATCTTTTCAAAAAACTGAATCATGGAAGGTAAACAGAATGAAATAAACAATATTCAAAAATAAATGTAGTTTATTTTTATTACATATTTATATGAATATAATCTCAAATTTATGACTCAAATGCGGCAATTTGTATTATTTTTAACAAGAAAAGAATAAAAAAAAAAGTACCGTTGATTGATTAAAATTAAATCGCGTTATATAAAATTTTAATGAGTATTGATGGTAAGATAAATGTCATAAACTATATGACAACTATTCGATGAAAGTTTTAGTATTTGCGTAAAAAAGAGGGAAGCGTATATGATTATAATCTGACTGATCGAAAGCAATGAGTGAAAATAAATTAAATAAAAACAAAATATAGTTTAAAAATATAGTTTTTTCATAATCATGTATATNACTTATAGAAAAGTCAACATTGTCGATACAATGTTTCAAATGTTGGAAAAGTATTCAAACAATTTGGAAGAATTGATACGTGAACGCACGGAACAATTAGACATGGAAAAGAAGAAAACGGAACAATTATTGAATCGAATGTTACCCAGGTAATATTCAAATATTGCAAATTATCCAAAATATCTCTCTTCTCTCCTCCTCTTTCTATTTATAATGAAAAGTATAGATACTTTTATGATCAGTACATCAATATATAAAATCTTCAAAAAAAAGATTTTATAAAATAATTTAAAAATATATATATATATATATATATATAATGTTACAGTTCTGTTGCTGAAAAATTAAAACTTGGTATGCCAGTCGATCCTGAAGAATTCCGAGAAGTAACGATCTATTTTTCGGATATAGTTGGTTTCACAACAATTTCAGCACATTCAACCCCGTTCCAAGTAGTCGATCTTTTAAATGATTTATATACATGCTTCGATGCCACGATCAACGCATATACTGTATATAAGGTGATGAAGTAGATGCAATAGACGGTACAACACAATTGAAAACCGTAATCGATGTTCACTCGAACAATGTTTGGTAAAGAAAATCGCTATCTGTTACCATTAAACGAAGAACATTTTATTCTTCATTGTTATAGGTGGAAACTATAGGAGATGCTTATATGGTCGTAGGAGGTTGTCCTGTAAGAATATCTGATCATGCTTCTCAAATAGCTACGATGGCTCTCGATTTGCTGCATCAAAGTGGAAAATTCAAATTGAAACATCTGCCAAAAACTCAGCTGAAGTTGCGAATTGGTCTTCATACAGGTTAAGTAACTAATTTTATTATTGAAATTATCTATTTTGCACAAAATTTTAAAAAATTCCGGTGACTGATAGTGATTGAGGAGAAGAGAAATTAAATCCCATACATAGAATGTTCATAAAAATGAGGGATATTTTTGGAAAATGAATTCATCAAAACGATGAAAAATGTTCATATATATCCCATAAAACTTAATTAATTAATTTATTAATTAAGTTATAAACATTTTAATTTTATATTACATGAGAACATTCAGCTGCGCGAAAATATTGCAATGTCGCTTGTATAGTATCTCAATAAAAGTAAATATATATTGATATTCTTTTATACATAAATAGTTATTTTTGAATTTTAATATAATATACAGTATATGTAAATATCATGTAATATAATGCAACATTTTTATATTGTTTAAAAAAAAACTTTCAATTTAATACAAATTAAAGTCTAATTTGTAAAATGTAATTTGTTATTTAACAGAAACTTATATCAGATAAATTGTAACAAATTCCACAATATTTAAAGTTGATAGTTACGATAATTACATAATAGTTCATTTAAAATTATAAATGAATCATTGTATTTCATTCAATTTGCCATACTTGTCGAAATCCATAGAAACAAATCAAAACATACTTTTATAAAATTTCGAATTAAAAAGATTAAATATGTTTTTATATATACAATTTTTTAATTATTTTTACATATATAAAAAAGTCTCAAATACTAATGATACTTGAATCAATTTGAATTTCAGATTATTAATGAGCTAGTTAAATCATTGACAAATCTTTATTTTTATTTTACTTGCATTCAATATTTTTTATTCTTATGTAGAAAGAAATAATAGTCTATCTGGATATCACATATTAATAATATAAATATCAATATTGCATATTAATATAATATATTCAAGTAATAAAAAATATATATATATATATATATTGCAGTTGCTTCTTTTATGTATATCTTGAATATTAAAAATTCACTAATTTGTTTTTTATACTATTATTTTTTATATATATTATCAACAAACGAACCGACACGAAGAGCAAGTAAAAAAAACAATATTATTTTAGTAATAGGAAAGATTATTGATCTAAGCTTTCGTATTCTTATATTTAATGCATATAAATATAAATAAGATTCAATTTTGAATATTATTATCTCATCAAGTCTTTTTTTTTTCTAAAGCCCACAATCACGTTCAATTGTTAACAACGCTATTTCAATAACATATTATTGTGCCGCAGAGTCAAATTTAGAATTTGATGAAATAATATATATTTGAATACTTGTTTAAAATAAAATTTTAATTAAATAATTTTCATATAAAATTAAGTTGTATGATAATAAATAATAATCAAAATTTAATTTTATTGTAAGAAATTAATGTAAATAGTCAAATAAAACAAAATATCTCTAATATACAATAGTAACATGAAAAAAAAGTACAATACTATATATATTTTATTATAATTTTTTAGTGAATACAAAATGCGATATTATATGATATGATTGAAATATAAGTATTGAATTTCAATTATTTTTTTTTTTTTTTCTATTTAGTAATCTTATATCAAAATAAAAGAGATTCAAAATCATGAAATAAAGATAAAGATAAAGATTTTTTAATTGATGCATTGATCTATGAAATTCAAATTGATTCAAATATTATTAGTGACTTTTTTATACATATGAGGATAAGTAAATTTGTATGTAGAAAAACATTCAATCTTTCTAATCTGAAATCTTATGGGAGTCTGTTTTGATTTGCTCCTAAAAATTTTGATAAATAGGGAGATTGAGTGTCATACAACAATTCAACTATGGATTTAAATAATATGTTTGTATCATAAAATAATTTATTTTTTATATTGGATTTATATAAAGTGTATATGTTAATATTTTGGAATTTACTAAAATTTATTCCAAATAAGATTTTGTTAAATAAAAAGTTATATAATACGTACATTATATTACATTACACTAAAATTTATTTAAAATAATCAATTATATATAAAAAAAAGTATTAGTATATTTATTTTCATTGAGGGGCTCCGCTACGCAAGCGACATTGCAATACGGTACTGCCGCACACCCAACTGAGCATTCTCGCTCTACTGAGCTCTCGTTCTAATACAAACTTAAAATACTTATAACGTGTTAATTAAGCCTTATCAGACATATGTGCATATGAACTTTTTTCATCTTTTTGATGTCTAGAATTTATCCTCCAAAGATGCTTACATATTTATTAACATTCTATATATATATAATGTATACCAATCATATATAAAAGAGACTACGAAGAATTGAACATTTTTGAAAAAAAAAGATTGTATAAAAGAAACTAAATAATATTTTAATGATCTGAATAATATTTTAATCTTTTTGCATATTTATATTTAATTCTATTTTATTTTATTTTTAATTTTATTCTTTAATAAAAATAAAAAATATTTTTTAAATTTAAAAAACGTTTTTTCATAAATGATACAAAGTATCTCTCCATCTATAGTAGAATTGATATATATATATATATATATATATATATATATATATATAATGGGAAACATGAAAATAAAATATAAATATAAATATTTATTTCGTATAAATTTCATAAACATTTTTTTCGAATAGTTATATCAGCATATTGTGTATGATACCATTTGGAACACATTTGACATTGAATCCAATGGTCATTTGACTTCAAACGTGAATATAAAAAATTGTAATAAATGCAAATTGTATCTTCATTTTCGTCTATACTCTCAATATAGTCAATATCTGTGTCATTTTGAAATTAATAAATATTAATTATTTCTAATAGTTTAAGTAATAGTAATTTTTGTTTTTTGTTTGTTAATATTTGCGATGCTATAAAATTGGATAAAAAATTATATTTTTGTTACTTTTATATTTACTTTTAATTATATATCTAGATAATGACATCTTATTGATTTTGTATTTTTTAGTCATTTTTTTATTGATTTATTTTTGTTAATAATTTCCAGTACAGCATATCATTAAGATAAATTTATTTGATAACTTTTAGACTTTCATTTAAACGACATCTATTAAAGTGAACAAATATCCATTATAATTTGTTTATAATATAAACAAAATATTTATTATAAATTACACAAGATTAAGTTATTTTAGAAAGATATAATATTAAATCTCTCTTAATTGTATGTTTCATGAAAATAATAATTTTAATAATATTTAATTTTGACCTGAAAACAACAAGAATATATATATGTAATATTGGATATATTTTTAAAATAAAATTAATGATATTTCATAAAAAAATATATAAATCAATACTCAGTGATAAAAATTTTATTATTTATAAATATATAAATAAAATAAAAATTTACATTTTTCAGCACGAAAATGTACTTCCTTTAATAAAATAGATTAATAAATTTGAATAAAACAATTGTAATTTAATTTAATCTACATAAAACATTTTATATTAAAGCATACGCTTCTTTTTTATTTTTAACGTGGAAAGTATAAAAAATGTATCAAATCTATCTATTTATCAATTCTTTCCAGTCTCTCTTATTCAATGTATGGTGCTAAAATTTGTTTATTATTAATTATTATTATTATTAATTATTATTATTATTAATTATTATTATTATTATTATTATTATTATTATTATTATTATTATTATTATTATTATTATTATTATTATTAATTATTATTATTATTAATATTTCGAAAAATAATAATTTATTAAAAATAAAATTTTATATTTTATTTGGAATCTTTCATCTTTAGTCCTTCTAAGTTTTATCAATCAGTCATTGAAATTTTTCGAAATTTAAAAATGAAAGAATGCTAAGTTATTAGAGACCTTAAAAGAGTTGATTTTAAAGATCAAACAAACATAAAAGTTAACATATATAAATATATTGAGCTTATAAATTATAAATAATTTAAATAATATATTAAACGTTAAATAAAGCGAAATGAAGAATGATGCAATGAAGACCCAACTTTTACTTCCACATCGCTTCATCTAATACAAACTTCAATTGTTTATAATTTAATAAATAAATTTCAATTAACATTTTTATACATCAATATTTTATATTTGATTTGATTTCTAAAATCGATTTTTTAAAAGTATGTTTATTAACTCTTTCGCAAGTTTCCTATATACCAAATATTTCAATTACATATTATGTAAATATATATACATATATATATATATATCTCACTATCATATGATAATATTGAAACATGTAGATTATACTATATATTTTTTATCAAAATACGAAATATTTTTAATGTTATGATTGATGAAGAGAGATCAAAAATAATAAATAATACTAATAATAAGAACAATAAATTTTTTCAAATCAATTTTTTTTTAAATCTATCAATTAACTTCCTTAATAAACTTGATCTCAATGACCTTAAAATATTATAAAATATTAGGAACATCATTATGAACAAATTCATTCTTTACACATAATTGACAATCAATTTTGATTTTCGATTTGTTTGCAATTTCAATTATTAAGAATTGAAAGATATATAATATAATTCGATTAGAAATTTATGCCTCAAGATTACAATTTATAATTTTCAAGATATTAATAAAATAATTAATTTTTTCATTATACATATGCATGTTTGACAATATTGTATCAATACTATTTATCTATTGTTTCTATAAACACATTTTCATGATCAGCATTTAAAATATATAATGATTAAACTAATATTATCAATGAATTAATATAACTTAATATTTATTTATGTAAAATTTGAAATTTTTCAATTTTGCGAACAAACTATAAAACAACTCTTGCACGATCAAAATTATAATAATTAGTAAAGTTATAGTGATAAATATTAAATTAGGTTGATATCATTCGGAGGCTGATAATTTCGATTATTATAATTTCCATTATTGTTTTACATTTTATTTTCTTATTTTGTGAATACAAAAAAGTCTCAAACTCACTATCGATGGATATTAAAAATGATGATATTTGTTTGTTCATTATATCGTATCTATATAAACAATTAACAATAAGTACAACGATCAAGAAATTTGTACACACTATTATAAATGCATACATATATAGACAGATTTCAAAAAATTTTTTTTTAGATTATGGCCAGTTGTGTGTAAAAGTAAAAATTGTTCAAAATATTGCTTTTTACAACATATTTCTAAGTACATTCGTAAATTAAAATCGAAGAAAGTAAAAAAAGAGGGAAGTAAATTCATCAAAATATGATGTAATGGAAACATTATAATCCTGACAAAAATAATAATGAATTTTCGAATAAAAATATTTCGTATTTTAATAATACGATTAGTATTATTAGTATTATATATTATTAGTATTATATATTAGTATTATATATATATATTATATATTATATATATATATATATATATATATTAGTATTATATATTATTATATATTATTAGTATTATATACAATAATACAATTAAAAATATTAAACATTGTTTATTATCATGATACTAAAATATGTCATTCTCAATAGCAAAAAAAAGTTATATCAGTTATCATCGTTTTTTGATATATTAATTGCATGAATGTAGGTCCTTGCTGCGCTGGTGTTGTTGGTCTG
This sequence comes from Apis laboriosa, assembly GCF_014066325.1. Lineage (NCBI taxonomy): Eukaryota > Metazoa > Arthropoda > Insecta > Hymenoptera > Apidae > Apis > Apis laboriosa. The sequence continues at coordinate 294,424 of NW_025222686.1, forward strand.
ACAATGCCAAGATACTGTCTTTTTGGTGATACTGTTAATACCGCGTCGAGGATGGAATCCACCGGCGCACCATGGCGTATTCATCTTAGTCAAGCGACTAGAGATCGATTGACTCAAGTGGGTGGATATCAAATCGAATATCGCGGGCCAACTGAAGTTAAAGGCAAAGGGAAAATGCCTACTTATTGGTTACTAGGAAAGCAAGGCTTCGATAAAGAACTTCCAACGCCACCTCCACTTGGGTAAGCCTTTATGCTTATTCAGTTTTATTTTTATTTATTTAGTTTCTATTGTAAGATCATCTTTAAGCTAAATATGATTAGTAGTTACAATTAATTATAGTTGATTATATAGAAAATAAATCTTCTTAAATATACTTCAACAATTTTAATGAATTTTAAAATATGTTATAGAAGAGAAAATTTTAAAAAATTTTCTTCTATACATATAATCGTCGCTTAACCTTAGTTTTAAAAATTTTTACAAAAAATGATTACTAAGCACGTACGCTAATGTATGATATTGAATTTTGATTATATGTACCGATAATGTGTATACCACTATTTTTTATTATTTTTTATTATCTACTATTTTTTTTAAACACATCGAGATGGTGGAATGTACAACAAATGAACTTATACTATTATCTATATAGTATCTTATATAGTATCTATCATAAAGAATTTAGACATCCTTTAAATTTATAGAATAAAAATAAAATATAAAACTCGAATGATCGAAATTGAACAATGTCTAAAAATTCGTACATTTTATAAAATTTATAAGAGAGATAATTTTCAAAAAAATATATAATACAAATATTTTTTTTATTGATTAACATTTGAAAGGATAAAATCAATTCTCAAAATTAAAGATTAAAAACATTTTCTTGGAATATCTTGAGAACTAGGTGACTTAGAAAAAAATTTTTTTTTAAATTGTATGTTTTTGAATGAGAAATTTACTTATATATATATATATATATATATATATATATATATATATATAAATTATTATTTTATTTTATTTTTTATATTATATTCATGAATAAATAATATAAAAAATATTTTTTTGATCACTCGTTACACATATTAATTGTTGTTGCCGTAATGTTATATTAATAAAAGATAACTAGTAGTTGCATACTATATATGCATTATCATGCATATACATATATATACATATATATAGGAAATTCTATGTAATAATAGCATCATTTTTTATAAATATTTTTATAAAATATGATTGAATGACGATTATGTAAAAAAAAGATTATTCAAAATATTGATTTCTATAACAAATTTAAAAATAATTAAAATTAAAAATGAAATTTATTGCTAAATAATTACCTTATTTTCTTTTAATCAATTTGTAATTCACTTCATCATATTTCCTATCATTTTTTGTTTTGTATCAGAAGTTATATATAAAATCAAACATGGTAAAATATCGATTTTTCATTGCTAAATTTCAATTTCTTTTTCTCTCTTTTTTTTCAAATTTCTTATACACAGAAAATTATGGTAACACTCATTGTTATTGCATTCACATTTTGATTTATTATATTTTCATTTAAGCTATTTGCTTTTCAGATTTTTAATGCTTTTATCTGTTGCCATACTGCCGCCATCTTCAGGGAAAACCATGGGTAAGTCAAAGATTGTTAGTTACGATAACATATTTTAATAATATAATAAACGATGAAAACATCGTGCTCTACATACATATATACAATTAAAACGATTACATATATGCATGAGAACATGAAAAAAATTAAAACTTGGAGAAAAAGAATGTTTGATAATCATGTAAAAAGAATATATAAAAAGTAAATGTAATTCCATCATATCGTAATTCTGCAGTTCTGGATCGATAAATATCTGTAAAAGAAAGTATAGAAAAATGACGATGTTGAAATTCAAAATCAAATTTTTTTTATTGTATCATATTATATATTCATTGCAAGAATAAAAATTATGGGTTGCAAACCAATCAACCACTCTTTTAAAAAATTTAAATTTCTATTAGTTTTTAAGTTTATTTTATTTATAATTTGCTTATATTTTTTGTTCAATTGCAAGAAAAATAATATTTATTGTGATACGATACTAATAGATATCCTAAATCTACCATTATATTTTTCTTTTTTCTCGAAATAGATTAAATTTCACCGATTTAAATAATTTTTATATATTTTTGTAAAGGCCAAGATTTTGAACAATTTTTTCCTTTACATGTTACCGTCGTTTGACCTTAATTTTTGAACTACTTGCAAAAAAATTGTTATACGTATATAGAATTTTTTTTATACGTTATACGTATATGTTTGCAGATATATATAAATATATGACATCAATTATGCTTTGTTAATGTACATGTACAACAGACAACTAAAACATGTAATAGTAATCTATTTCCTCATGAATTATGATAAGCTTAAAATATTCCAAATCTAATATCGAACATAAGCATAAAATCAAACATTTTAGATATTTTACAGATTATTCGGATTCGTGGAATATAAAAATAAAATATAAAATAAACTTAAACCGAATTTATAATGATAAATATTAAAAATGATATTGATATTTATTGTAACATTCATTTATAGATCTAAAATATCTATATGTTGCAATAAATTTTTCCTGCAAAAATATAAACAAATTATAATAAGATAAAAATTAATAGTATTTTAATTTTTTTTTAGAGTTTAATTTATTCCTTTGAGACTTTTTATCTTTTTATCTTTGATGATATGATTCAATAAAACAAAATTTGTTTTTCAATTTATTTATAAATCTTTACCGATTCAAAAATGGAGAATCATCCTCTTTATATTTATTTTTTACATTTATTTATATACATATTTAAAAATTCTATTTCACATATGATAAATAAATCCGAATTTTAATCCATATAATTTTTAACTATACAAATATTTCTATTATACATATTCATATATTTAAATATATATATATATATATATATACATATTCATATATTTAAATTTAAATATATATATATATGCGTATATTTTTGAATACGATGAAATGCGAATTCTCATCTCGATAACTGTAAGAAAAAAGATCTTTACATATTTTCATACTTTCTACGTTCTATAGTAATTTTTTTATTTTTGAATAAGTTTCCTTGTAGATCCAAATAAATGGGTTCGATATAATTTTTTTCACTTTATCATATATTAATTTTTCTATATTAGTTTTTATTAATCTAATTAGTTTTCTTTAAATTATTTTATTACAGTTATTAACTTATTATCATTTTAAATATATTTAAAATGAATAATAAAAAAGTTGAATAAAGCAATAGTACAACTTGTAATATAGTATAACTTTTATTAACAAATAAAATTATCTGCAATATATATGATGAAGACAAAAGTAATAAATTTATATATGCTAGTGGATAACAATAGATTCACTACATAGACATTTTTAGTTAATACATCATATAAAATTTACAAATTATTCATTACTAGATTCATTATCGAATATCAATATCGAAAATGATATGAATAAATAGGAAAAAATGATGAAAATCTATCTTTACGAAATAATTAAACTGTAAATCCTATCCAAATTTCACATTTAAAAAATCACAATCGAGAATAATTATATTCTCGTAACATTGTGAACTACTATTTATATGATCGTAATAAGAAATGATTAACTTGTTAAATTAATAGTACTCAATCAATTATCATTTTTTTGTTCTCAGTTTTTAAAATTTCATACATATTCTGGAACCAAATTATCAAATATATAAGAAAGAAACAATTAAAAGTATATAAACTGCTTTGAAAAGAGAACTTAAAAAAAAAAAAAAAATTAAAGAGAATTGCTAAAAACATAGTATTTATAATAGACATTTTTCGTCTTGCTTAAAATAATATACATATAAATAGTAACGGTATATTTTAGATAGATAATCGATATAGTATACAATCATATATTTTAAGAATATAAAAAATATCATACTTTTAAAAATATCATGAATGAATTATAAAAGAAATTATATAATTAGAAAGTAATCAACAAAATAATTTCTACTTACAGACTTCTAGTTACAGACATTTTTCAAAATATGATAAATGCTGTTTTATTATTAAATGAAAAACAGAAATTCGAAATATAAATATATAATTACATACATACAATTTACGATTAATAAAACACTTGAAAGACAAAGTGAAATATTTTATTCGCTTATATATTAAAATGAATAATTAAACATTTTAAACATTGTAACAACAATGTTGCAAAATTGCAGAATTTCTAATATTTAAAAAAAATTTAGACTAACTAAAATGACATTATTACAATATTCATTCAATGGAACTTTATTTTTTTTTGTTAAAAAATTTTTTATTAGAACGTTAAAATATTTATATATAGATTATACAAATATCATAACAGACAAAATTATAATGAAATTAAATAGTAAAAATTTTGAAATTAGAAAAAATTATTGAGAAAAAATAAAGTCATAAATAGAGAGTTATATAAATAATATAAAATTAGTAAATTTTTTAAAATTGCTCCAAATTCTTCTTTTGAGAAGAAAAAAAGTCATTATTATCAATGGCAAGATTAATTAAAAAATTATTAGAAAAGCATTTACATTTTGAAGAAAATGATAAAATTATAGTAAAATATAGTTACTATACTATATCTTTAAAAAAAATAGTAATTTTTGAAATTATAATATTTTTTATTATAATAATATTCTTATTATAATAATATTAAAATTCTTATTATAATAAACTTTAATTATAATAAACTTTAATTATAATATTTTTAAATCACATTTTATTATTTTCTTGATCCAAGATATAAAAACTTAGAATATAAATTATCATCATTTATATGAAAAATAAATTTGAAGCTTATCTCAGAAAAAATTAATAAAAATCTATGTTTTAATTTTTATATAATGATAAAATTGATAAAATGTCCAATGTAAATAGGATTTGAAAAATATATAAGCAAATCTCAATTAAGATTTGATTTAGATTTAGATTTTTTATTAAAATCACAAGCAAATAAATAACTGCAGATAATTGCAGAATTTATTGCCAATTAAATATTTGACAATACTTCAATTGATATTTTTTAACTGTTTTTTTTTTCAATTTTAATATTGTAATAAAAATAGGAAATTTTTACATTACAATATTAAAGAAAATTAAAAATTTTTGTTTAAGATGAATAGAAATTTATTGCAAAAAATTGGAAACAAATAAAATTATATAAAACTATAGGGAAACTAATAAATTATTATATTTCAAATTCTGAATAATAACATATCTAAAAAACATATCTGAAATTTTATTTTAATTTTCATTAAAAAATGATACAAAGTAAAGATTAAAGTAATTTAGAATAATAGTATTCCAAATTATCCTTCTTTACAAAATTAAAGTAATATATATATTTATTAAAATTATTTTATCTTGTGATATAATTAAATACAAAAACAAAATAGAAATTATAATATTAGATAAATATTGGTTTTCATTTTAATTTTCACAAAATTTATTCTCCATTATTATAATATAATCAATTAGTTGTTTTTCAAAATCTCTATTAAATATAGATTTACAGTTAATCATTTTATTTGTAAATTATAATAAATATCTTCTCATGATTTACTAATCTGAATAATCTTTAAAATATTCAATGTTTCAAATTGTCTTCATCTTCAGTATTTCGAATTAACATGACATTGAATTATCTAAAATTTCATATATCAAATTTTATATTCTCGAAATATTTGTAAAATTCATATGAATTCCTAAAATTAAAATATAAATGAATAGATTAAATTTACTTTAATATGTTAATTATATTTTAACTATTATTTCAATAATTGAATATTTATTATAAAACTTTTGAATATCGATGTTTTATTCTTCTATTAAAAATTAGAAATATTAAAATTATAATTTTTTACATAATATCATTTTTTACATAAATATCATTCTTACTTATTTATATTATTAATATAATATATTATTATCTAATATTATCTAATATATTTTTAATATATCTCATGAATTTTTTTAGATATCTCGGTATTCTAAATTACCAATAATATTCGAAATATGTCGCATTTCCTGTATTTTTAATCCGAAAAATTTTTTCATAAGTTGTATTAATAAATATCAAAAAGAATATATTGCGATTGTAAAATTAATCAAATTTATATGTTTTAATTAAAATAAAAATATTGAGATTATCGAAGAGAAGAAAAATCATATTATAAATTATTAATCATATTATAAATAAATATGTAGAGTAAACATTATTAATTCAAACATTGTAATATCCGGATACGAATTATACTCTGTTTAATAAAAAGCATTTTTTAATATGATTGAAAATTTTGTATATTATGTATTTATTGAATTTATACATGCAAATATATATCATGGAACTATAAATATATATCATGAATATAGTTAATAATTTTTTTATTGCTAATGATATGTGAATTTGATTAACTGATTTCATGCAAATTATCCATATACTTAAATATTCACGTATATATATGAATTCGTGAACATATGCCATGTATATATATATATATATTTACATATATATACAATATTTACAAATATATATATATATATATATATATATATATATATATATATATTAATGTTCGTTTAACATGGCATGTGATACATCCAAAATCGAAATTTTTAATAATTATATATCCATATAGGATATATATATATATATATATATATATATATATATATCTAATAATTATATATATATCTAATAATTAAACCGAATCATAACTCGTTTATTAAAGATAGAAAAAAATTATAAAACTAAATTTAATAATCCTCTATCATTCTGTAACTCAATTTTTTACGGAAATGTCGCTGCAATTTCAATTATATTCGTTTTTTGAATGCTCTATAATTTCTTTTTCGCATGAATTTATTTCTTTAATACTATTTTGAGTAAAAAAATATTAAGATACAAACTCAAAAAAACTTGTAAAAAATTCAATACTTTTCGAAATAGTTACTTTTTTTTCAATATTTACAATAAATATTCAAATGTTGTAATTGCATAATGTTGAACTATCTTATAAAAATAAATATTATAGTGATCATACTTTGGTTACTATCTTGGTTTATTTAAAAATTCTCTTGACTTTTTGTAAAATTTCTTAAAAAACAATGTATTACACAATTTTTTATTTCAATTGATAATATAAAAAAATGAATTAAGAAGAACTATTTAAATGTGAATGCCAAATAATTGAAGAATATGATGAAAAGTAAAAAAAAACGTATAAGAAAATATATTTAGAATGCAATGGTGAAAATTTAAATGCAAATTTGATTATTAAGTGCGGAATAAATATACTCAAATAACTCAATATTCAAAATAAATATTTTGAGAAGTATTGAATTTTTCACAATTATATCCTAATTTTATAATTTAAAAAAAATTATAAACAAAAAAATTAATAATTCTTTTTAAATTTGTTTTTCAACATAAATTTAATTTCAAAAAACTATGCAATAGTATACAAAAATACTTGTTATTTCCAAATACAATACTTTGTTATATTACTATATATAATGCTATATATGTGTTAACTATTAATATTTATTCAGAATAATACGAGAAATTGATTAATAAAAAAAATCAGAGTGGTATTTAATAAAACGAATAAGGTTGAATTTTATAATTTATAATTCGATTCAGTTATTAGAAATATCTTAAATAGATATTATACCTATTTACAAGGAAAAATCCCTAATCTGAAAATTCAAAAAATTATGAAACTTTGAGAATATGTAATACTTACGTATTACTTATGTATAATTTTTTTTTTGTTGCTCGAAATCATTTTAAGAGGATGAAATCAATCTTTAAAAATTTGACATTTTTACATCATAACTCACTAAATATAAAAAATACAAAAAAATCTTCAAACAAAAATTATTTCTTTTTATAAGAATTATCATCTGTTAAAACATTTATTAATTGTTTATACAATTTTTAAAAAAATTAATAATTCTTTTTAAATTTGTTTTTCAACATAAATTTAATTTCAAAAAACTATGCGATAGTATACAAAAATACTTATTGTTTCCAAATACAGCTTTGTTATACTATTATGTTATATAATGCTATATATGCTAACTATTTACATTTTCAAAAGTAGGAAAATTTATATTTATAAAATATATATTATAGTTCTGTTTTTTAATTAACATTGGATCAATGTGAAAATAAAAGATAAAAATATAAAGAGAGAGAAAAAAGAAACTTATACATATAACTACTTTATAAGATATTTTTATTTTTATTTTTAATGTTATCAAATTTCTTTATTTTTTATGTAATAAAATGCAATAAACAATAACGAAAGAATAACGAATAAAGATAAAAATGTACAAATAATTAAATAATATTATGAACTACTTTTCAACTACTTTTATAATAAAATTCTTTAAAAGAATATTGTAAAGATAAAAACTTGTTGCATCATGTACATCATATAATATGTAGCATGATTGTCACATATAGAATGGTCCATACGAAATCTTGTTACGAAAAAGCGAATTTATATTGGATTTTTAAAATTATTTGATTTTTCATCGATGTACTCTTATACTATGTATAAGTAAATTACATAATATTTAGTAAATTACATAATATTTAGTAAAGTACATAATATTTTGATAATGGAAGAAATGACTGAGATCAGAAAATTTCCATACAAAATTTTTCTATATACGAAAATCAAACACACATATCATTCCTGTCGTTTTAGTATTGTAAATATTTCTACATCTTGATTAAATGGTATGCTATTTTATAATATAGATGAACAATGACCAATCCAAGATTTCAATAATAAAATATTTATATATTCGGTAAATAAACATTTGTTAATTATTCATTAAACAGTTCTTATTAATTAACTTCATTGGATATGTTATATAAACATTCCATGGTCGAAGTAAAATTTGTTCTAAATAATAAATAATAAATGTGAATCGAAATCTACAATTATTTCTTTAGAACAATAAAAATCGAAGAAAGAAAGTTTCAGAAAACTAATATTGGAAATATAGTGTAAGTATACGTAGTAGCGACTGTATACTAGATTATCGTAACATTTGTATTATTATAACACTTTTTATTCTTTTGATAATGTATGATATATAAAAAAATAAAGAAATTTATTTTTTTCAATTATATTAAAAATAATTATGTGTATAAAAAATTATGTGTATAATGATTTAGGTAATAATTATGTTGCTTAAAATTTTATATTAAAAAACAAATTTAAAAAGAATTATTAATTTTGTGATTTATAACTTTTTTATATTGTATAAATAATTAATAAATATTTTAACTAATATATAATTCTTATGAAAAGGAACTTTGTCTAAAAATTTTTTTTGTATTTTTTATAGTTAGCGAGTTATAACGTAAAGTCGAAATAATTGAATTTTCAAAGATTTGAATTTCAAAGATTGATTTCAAATAGCAAAAAAAAAAAAATTGCGTAATACATAAGTACTATATATCCCTAAAGATTAATATAATTTTTTAAATTTCCGGATTAGGATTTTTCCTTGTACATCTTATCTTTTTCTTAAATAAACATCGAATTGATGACTAATTTAAAATTTGATTATTTTCTATCTCTATACTAAAGGATGAACGAAAGTTTAATATTGGAGAATTTAATGAACGAAGAAAGCGTAACACATGGATGTTCAGTCATGGTAAATCCGACTATGGATTTATCGTGCAAAGATACGAATTCAGATGAAGAAAGCAAAAATAATAATGGAAATCAAAATGTAAATATCGATGATATAGATGAAAATACTGACAAGGATCTAGAAACATATAAAATTGCAGTTTCTGTACATGATGAACAAGTTCAAGATACGAACTCGTCTTTAAAATCAACAGCTAATATTCTCCACATTTTATCTACGAAAGAAAAAATGAATGGAAGAGAAAATGATGATACTAATTTGACTATTGTAACCAAAACTACTTCCAGTGACACTCAAACTTCTCTGGCAACATCCATATTTTATACAGAAAAAACTGTACTTGGTGCATCTACTAGTTCCCTTACATCAATTTCAAGCTCAACTAATCCATATAGACCAGCAGGTCCCGCAAAACATCGGAGAATAACTGGTTATATCGATGAAAACGACTTAAGCACGCCATATAATCATTACAGATGTCTCTCACCAAACGAACATTATGGCAAGTCTTGATATTTTTCATACATTCTAATAAAATCTAATAAAATCTTAATTTTTAAGTTATGAATTTAATTAATTATTCATTTGATCTATTTTTTCTTTATAGGAAGAAGTATAGGTTCTCGTTTTTTAAAAAGACAATTTAGTCTAGATCGTCCCGATGAAACTGTTTATGTTGGTTTCACCGAGCAAATTAATTATCAACAACAATTACAACAACAGCAACAGCAACAACAACAATTATTATCACAACAAAATTTGAATATGACACCAAAACTTTATAAACAAAATAGTGCGGGTGCAGCAAATGATTTGGAACGTATCGAAGAAGTACCGTCTACTCCAACCCCTGTTCTTCAACACTATAGACAGGCAGCATCTGTTTCTCTCTCTGTAGAATCATTAACGCTCCGTTGAAAAATATTACATTTTTAAGCGATAAAAATGTCTGTCATAAGCATTTACTATTAAAATTCAAAAAATGACAATCGTCACGTATCCATACGAATCATTAGACATATTATATTAATGATATTAAATTTATAAATTATTACTTGTGTATTTATCATTATCTCTTTCATCCATATAATATTATCATAAATCGATTGATATTTGATTATAATATAATAATCGCGAAAGATATAGAGAAAACTTTATACCTATTATCGCGAATGACAATCTCTATTACATAGACGCATTCTATGCATATGCAGCTCTCGTATTATGTAAATATATTATATTGATATATGTGTGCAATATTCTATTTCCATACTTTTTCTGATTCATATTTCTTCATTTATTTCATAACTTAAAATCAAATAATATTTTATTGTTGTTGTGCATAAAATGCACAATAAATCAAATAATTATATCATTAAAATTGTTCATAAAATTTTGCTGAAATATCATGATATACTATCATGTATTCATATTATTATGTTTTCACCAAGAGAGAAAAAAAAATGTTACCTTTCTTATAAATGTATACAATCATCTCCGAATCGTGACAATAATAACTGGAAAACTTATAATATAGAAACGTAAATACTCTGTCTCTCTCTCTTTTTTTTCATTTTTTTTCTCTTTCCAGTATCTATCGTATAATTCATAAAATACACCGTAAAGATTAATTAAGAGAATTCTTCAACTGTATATATATATTTCAAAATTAATGATAAATATATTTATTAATACAATGAATGACGCTTAATGCGCCATATAAATTATATCCTTTTGTGTTTTTATATACTGCATAAGTAACTGTATAAGTAAGAGAAAAGAGCATGTATGAATGTATGTTTAATGTGATTGTGAAATAATCTGTATGTTAGATACATGTGTACATGACGCACATAATGTATAGATGAACAATTTATAATATTGTAAGTGTTTATAAGTGAAAAATTTACAGAATATTTTCAATAAATTTTTCACATTGTATCGCTTATAATACATAAATATATAATAATGCAGAAAAGAATTGTGATTGATAAAGAGATGTAAAAGCACAAACATTTATTTAACATTACACTTGTTAAATGTCATTTGACAAATTTGTGATCTCTTCCCCATAACGATGCGATTAACAATAAGAATAGTATGATAAATTATTATCTAAAACGTGAAAATACTGTTATTTTTATTATGTAACAGTATATAATTGGGAAATAAAATTTTATTGATTAAACAAAAAAATAAGATATTTTTACATTCACTTTTTTTTTATTTAATACTAATAATTTTTTTAATAATATAATTTTTGGTAAAAAGATACAATATTCAATTATATTTATTTAAATCATTTTACAAAGTGATAATGTACTATATATATTGTATCTTATTCTATTGTATCATATAATGAATTCTGAATATATGGATAAATATATAGGCGCATATGTATATATAAAAATAAATCTCAATAGAAAGTTAAACATAAATATATATTTAATATATAATATGTATAAATTATATACATATATATCATATATATATATATATATATATAAATACACATATGTATATAAGTATACGTGTTATCTTTTAAATTTTTATAATTTTTTTTTTGCTACTCTATAATGGATAATTCAATTATTATTTTCCATTTGTTTTTGTGATTTTCTTCAATTGATGATTTTTAATATTACCAAGGCCTGAAAAGAATATATGAAAGAAATGATGAAAGAATTTTATGCATACTAAATTATATAATGCATACTAAATAATAAAGAAATAGCAATAAATAATAATTTACCCATAAGAAGAAGCATCCTTATATTCAACATGTACCGGTTTAAAAACAGGCCTTTCAATTATTCTTTCAATAAAAATAGGTTTATCAACGTATTCTACATATTTCACGGATGCTGGAGGAGGGGACAAATATACATGATGAACTTCTGGAGCAGTCTTATAACCAATCTTGTATCTAAAAATTATAAAATTAATCAATTTATGTAGATAAATTTGAAAGAAATTGTAAATAAAAATAAAAAAAAAATAAATTCGTCGTGTAGATATAAATTTTTTACCCTTTTGCAACACCTAATCCAAAACCCAAAAGTCCCGCACCGATAAGCTTTTTTTTTAGAAAAAGTGTTCTCTTTTGCCTATTTAATATAGCACCTGAATATTGTTCATTTTCTGGTTGAATAACAGATCGATCAAAATTCGAAAAATGATTCTCTTCCGATGATAAAATGTCTTCTTTTGCCACTGTACATGGCATAACGTAACAACAAAAAACAACAAAAATTGTAATAGTAATTAATTGCATCTATCATAAACAAAATTGCAATTATTAAAATATTTTAAAAATAAAATAATTAAATACATTGATTATTATATATAATTATTTACATTCTCTTACCGTGTTTCGTATCAAAGATCTAGGAATAATTTTAAACACATAGAGAGTGACAACTCGTATGTCACATTTTCGATACCTTCCCTTGATTTTATACACAGTTGCCTACCTTCGAAGCAGCAAATTCTCCCACTTATTCGAGTGATCAAATTCGTATCGAATCCCTACTTAAACATTGTGATCCATTTTCACAATGAACATTTGCAACACAACTAGACTCAGTTATCATGTTTCTTTTTAGTTATTGAGTAATTCATTAATTTTCTAAAAATTAGGAATCTTAATATATATATACATAAATATATATATATATATATATACATATAAATATATATATACATAATTAAATTACTAATTCTTTACATAAAACTCTATTTATATATAGTCATTTCAATAATTTTTTTCAAAATATAAAAAATATTTACTAAAAATATTACTCAATGGAACGATGTAATTTGTATTATAAAAAATGCTTAAATCAGTAGTAAATCAAAAGATAATAAAATAAAATTCTTATTATGTGTATATAATAAAAAGTTATGTAATAAGTATATAATAAGTGCTACAAATATATTAAATTTCTATATTATAAAAAATGATGAATAAAAAAATAAAATAATAATTTATTATCGGAATTTAATAACATAACATAATAACAAAATAAAAATATTAATTTATTGTAAAATAGTAAATGCAATAAATTTCTTTTTTGTTTCATAATTATATACTTCATTTTTATTTAGAAAAATTCAGAATTTATAAATAATTTATTTAGAAAAAAAATAATGAAATGATTATTTAATAAATAAAAAAAAAATTTTAATGTAACAAAAATTTAAAAATAATTTCAAATTATTTGAAATCTTTCAAACTGTTTTCAAAATTAAATATTTGTTAAATGAACCATTTACTTATATTTTATTACATATTATTTAATTACAATAACCAAATATAAATTTAAACATATTATACTAAATTAAACAGGAGACTTTTGCTTATATGTTTAATGTATTCTATTTACTAAGCATTCAAAAAAAAGATACAAATTTTGTTGTATTAAAATAATTTGATTGTAATATTGTATTATTATTCTATTTATATTAAACAAACTAAAACTTGTATAATTAATTAAAAACATTTCTATCCTAACTAATTATATCTAATAGATATTATAATTCATGTAGAATTATAGAAGAGATTATAAATCAAAATCTCATAAATCTGTTATCTATTATATTATTTTTCATCAAGAATTTGTTTATATATTTTTTTCTTATGATATCTAGACTATCTAGTTATTTGCAAAAAATTATATATATATATATATATATATATATATATATATATTTGTATATAATTTAAAAAAAATAAGAAGAATAAATTGTACTTTTAAAAAAAAATTATAATTTTTCATAATTGCACAAAATTTAAAATTGCAATGGAAAATTAAAAAACTGAAAAATTAAAAAAATATGATATCAGATTTTATTATGTGATATATCATAAAAATATAATTTAATGAAAAGAAAGAAAAAGAGAAGAAAGAAAGGAAAAGAAATTGAAATAATATATAATAATAGAGACAACGGAAACAAAATAGATTCATTTACGAAATATATTACATTCGTTAACATGTAATATTATATCGCACCTATAACACAAGTGTCGCAAGTTTAACGAACAATCGTTGAATACTAATGAATTCAGCTCTACCATTTTCGATTTACTTATATTTTCAATCCATTCAATGAATCAAACGTGTGCATTAAGTAACGAATGATGCGTGGCAAGAATTGAGAATACAGATCATAAAAGAGAAAGGTTACAAAAGTAAGAGAAAATACGAATAAGAATGCGTTTACTTTTACAATGTTTCGAATCATTAGGTATTCGTTGATAGAAATCAATCTCGCAACATTTTCAACTACGTGCTTTAGTTTGGAATATGAATTGCTTGCTCAATTGATTCCTGTCATATTTAAATAATTTTCAAACAGAATTTTTATTACATCAATATATTGAAATTAATTACCATATATGAAACTTAATTGTCATAAACTTAATTTAAAAAAAAAAAATATGAGATAACATGCATGAAATAATATATTTACATTTCAGAATTAGCAAAAAAACATCATTTTTTTATTTTTATACAAACAAAAATGTATTCATATATATATTTACTTATAATGAAATAATTGTAAAATTTTCTAAAAAAAATCATACAATTAAAAAACAAATTATTCAAATTAATACATAATAATATATTATTTATTTCAAAACATGAAACAAGTTTTAATTACACTTTCTTCTGCAGTTTGATTCTATTTATCATGTTTATGCATCAAAATGTAAAAAAAATAAATTTATTTCTTGAATTATTCTTTTATTTATCCTTATTTATTATTATTTATTAATATTATATCACCATTCATGAATTAGTCCCAATTTGATTCAATATAAGTAAGTGGTGCATATTGATAGCTCGCATATTTAGCTCCATAGCCACCGCCATAACTGATACATATTGAAGATTAATCGTTAAAATTATTGTATTAAATGTTACAATAAATAAATTGATAATAAAAATATTAAAATTAAATTTGAATCTCAAAAAATATACTCACTATTTAGCTTTATACAAACCAACTCCTACAAGTCCAACGCCGAGAGCCTTAGCTCCAAGAATAGTACCACCCAATAATAATGATTTTTTACCAATTATAGTTGCTCCAACGAGCAAAGGTAATTTAATTAAAGGAGATCTCTTAACACGAACTATTTTTTCTTTCTCAATTTTGTTGTTGCTTATAACTGAAGCACGATTTTCTCCATACACAGATAAGGTATGGATACAATTAACAAGCAACAATATTATCAATATAAAAAAATACGATTTCATCTAAAAATCAAAGAAATTTAAATTTTATATACGATTTTTAAAAGGAAAATAGAAAGAAGAAAAAAAGAAAGAATGAAAAAAATTAAAAAAAAAAAAAAATAATAAAGAAAATTATAATACAATGAAAAAGAGAAAAATATAACGAGACTGATTAATCAAATTTTAACAAATTATTATGAATAAAAAGAAATTTTAAAAAATTTAAAATAAATATAAGAAAAAACATTAACCTCGTTGAAATTGATATATTCGTTTGAACAAAATATTCGGATGCTTCAGACTGAATGACTTTTATATATGAGAAATCGAGATTTTATCCCTTCCATATTGCTAACATCTGTTCCTAGTTTTAAAACCGGAATTCACAAATCTCTTTCTGAATTCAAAAGTCATTTTTTACTTTGGCATATCCCTTCTTTTAATCTTAGGTTATTGAATTCATCTTAATTGATTAAAATTTCTGAATATTTCTCCTTGAATTTATATTCAATATCGTATCACACCATATTGTGATTCATTTTGTCATAAATTAGATGAAAACTTTGAATTTGTTATCATTATATAATATACGTATTTATATGATGTAAAATAAAATATTCGTCGAAAATTCCAGAAAGAATAGAACTTTATGCCGATCATACGTACTTTCACTAAACAACAGTTTCTCTAATTTTAGAACCTTGAGAATTCTACTAATTTTAAAGACAAATCACGAAAGAAAAAAAAGTGTTAAGTAATACAACATTTTTACAAACCATAATCATATAAAAAATATTAATAAAATTACTAAAAATATTAAAGCTTAGAAAAAAAAATTGAAAGAATTCAATCATATTTCATTTCCATATTTTATATATATAATAATTTCAATATTAATTATCTATTAATATCTATTAATAATATCTATTAATAATTATTATTATATTTATAATAATTTGATAATTGTTTTTATACATATTATTCCACTTCAGATTTCTTATAATGAATATATGAAAAAGCTGATAATATCGAAATCAATATTCTCGATTAATCGAAAAATATTCATTTAAATTCATTTCGCATGAATATCAATCAAATCGAAAAAAATAATCGCTTGAAAAAAATAATTAAAGAAAAAACAAAAAAAGGAAAAAAAAATTTGTGAAAATAATTTTATCAGAGATTGACATAAAATGGGCCCTAAACGGAAACGAACTAGAAGAGCACGTAAACCACTACGTACTGTGCAAGAATTGAAAAAAGAAGCATTCTCTCATGAACTTAAGCTTAGTACTTTGAACACGAAACGTTATCAAAGTTTCTGGAGAGAAATGCTTACACGTATAAAAATGCCCGATATCTACAAAAAGATTGACATAATTTGGCAGACTTTGGAACATGTTTTCGATCTCAAGGACTACAGGTACAACAAAATAATAAATGATCAACTAAAATACATACATATATGATGGAAATTTCCTACATTCGTATAGCATCAGTTTATTACTGGATAGTCTACAAGATGCCGAAGATCAACGTCGTAGAGCAAATAGTGCTCATATAGAAATATTCAATCGATCTTTGGAAGCACATGAAGCTCGACTAGCAGATATTGATAACTTTTTCCATCAAAAAATTAAAACAGCATTAGCTGATAAAGTCTTTACCTTCGAAAATATTAATTATCATCGAAATCAGAAAGAAACTATTTTACGAAAAATTAATTTATTTGTAAATCAACGAGGAGAAAATACCGCAAATATCGCAAGAAGTACTGCGTTTAGTAAGTAAGTTATTATTAGATAATATATTAAGATATTATCTATAAATACTTTTTCACGATTATATAATCATATTTGTCTTAATATTTTTATATAATTTTCTCTCTTTATTAAAAATAAGAATATCATTATTTTTTGTTAAGAATTTTAAAATATAAATTTTATACTTTTTCACTTCAAAGGTAGAATTGATGCATTTGTGGAAGATGGAGATAACGAAAAAAGAACAACTATAACGTTACTTCAAAGGAAACTTGAAAATCTTTGGAACAACTTGCGAAATGTTTATTCTGATTATCGCAAAAGTATATAAATACCAATTAATAACTAAAAATGATTTGTAAAATAATGATTTGTGAATATTTTTTATAATCTTTTCTGTTTTATATTTCATTATAATAGATACAGAAATGCGGCGAAAAGATTACGAGATAATCAAGAATAAGGATCATATTGATCAACAAATAATAACTAAACAATATCTTCGTATCGCGAATCTTCTTGATGAGATCGTGAAATATCGTAATAAAATTAAATTTCATGGAAGAGAATCTGGAAATGAATTAGAAGAAATTTTACGAGAATCAAATTTTTTTCATAATATCTACCGAGAAACGAACGAACGTTTTATTCTTGGTATACATTTATATATATATATATATATATATATATATATATATATATATTTATTATTAACCGATTAAATTAACTGTAATCTTAATTGATCAGGTCATAAAAAAGATAAACATAGAACGATGACAATGTGTAAGGAATATAATCATAGTGTAAAACATATGAAAGTTTTGATGGTCAAAGCTGAACACATACTCGCTTATATGCAAATGTGTCGAAAATATGAAACACAAGATGAAAAAATTCTTCCAATAATGAATAGTCATCCTATGCAATTATCACTAACCGAGGATAATGATATTATTCCAATTCAAACGGTTAGAATTCAATTCTTTTCATATTTTTTAAAAAAATAGATACGAGTCACATCTATAGGATTGATTTTGTTTCACTTTTTAAAATTTTTTTTATACAAATTTTTTATACTTTAATCTATTTTCTTGAAAATTGCAATTTATCTTCAATATATTTCTAAAACGATTTACGATGTACCTCCTTCTCTATCATGGAGAAAAAAAGAGATTGCAATGATACAATGAATTATATATTTTATCTCCTAATCTCTTTTCTAACTTTCTTTCTTTCTCTTGCTGTCCTTTTCTATATTTATATTTTTATATATTTATTTTTCTATATAATATATAACATATATAATATATATATTATATAAATATATAACACAGTAATGCACACAAGACAATGACTAGAAATGACCACACAAAACATATCTATTCGTTTCATCGCTAGACGCGACAAATGTAATATTTTTAAATTTTTTACTAATATAATTCCAACGTTACAGACCGATCTTGAACAATGCGATATGTATAGTTATCTATAGTTATCTATAATTATCTATAGAAATATTTTAGAAATTGGAATTCGTCACTTTAATTAAGAATGATATCAACTATTGAATGAAAAATATCAAATAGAAATGAAATAGAAAAAAAATATAATATAATAATGCGAATGCTCATTTTGTATAAATATTTTATTTATTATAATATATAAGAATTGATGAAAATAATTCAACTAAATATGCTGAAAATTATATTACTACTTAAGAATTACATTATATATTTTATATATATATAATATTATAATTTATACATAAATACATTGATATATAAAGGGAATTTTGAATCTTTCAAGTTATCAAATCTATTATGTACTACAAAAATGATTCGCTTAAATTTTCGAATATCTGTTCTATATTATATTTAAATTATATACATCGTAAATCATAAATCTCTGCAATATTTTTACAATTTCTGAAAAATTTTTTAAATCTTATTTTAGAAAAAATTATTATTTACGAAATATTTTTCTTATAATTTTTTAAGAAAGTATTCATATAAAAATTATCTATTATATTTAAGTGCTATTTATTTCTTTATTATATAAAGAATTTTAAAAATGTTCATTCCATTGTATATAGAAAAGAAAAACACAGATTATTATTATGCTATCAAAATTGAAATCTTTATTTTATTTTTAGATTACGAAAGATTTTGAACAAACGATTAATTTTTGGCGTCGATTAGGTTTTGCACAATTAATTACTGCAGAACTTCAAACTCAAAAAGATAAATTATTGATGCAAGCAAATGATCTACGAAAATTAGTGAAAGACTATCTTGCTGATCAAACAAATTCAACATAATTCAATATGTGTAAGTCAATAAATCAATACAAAAAAATCTTATTAAAAATTGATTTATTATTAGTACAAGTGGATATCATCGATCATAACCATTTTTATATATGGAATAAAGCAAAAAGTAGAAATATCAGAAAATTTTAAATTTCTTATGCATGTCTGTAACGAAAATTATAATTATAACATATGTTTAAATATATTTCAATCTTAACAAATAAAATGTATAAAAATTATAGACTTATTATATATTATTATTATAATTGCAATTTTAATCTGTTTCACATTTAATGAAAAATAGTATTGCTATTTCTTGTATTAACCGAAAATTACACTACTATAGATACAATAAATATCATTTCATAAAAACATGAAACATAAGTGACAATTCAAATTTATTTGTCTCTTTCAACGATTCATTCATTCCAGCAAGGCCAGTCTTTATGCTTTTCTCAGATTTATTCTTTTTGCTGAATAAATTAATTTTCACAAGTGATTATAAAAATATTATGCTCTAATGAATTAACGTGACTTATGTTTATGCGCTATTCGAGATAACATTTTATTGCCTGCGAGAAATGTGACAATACCAAGGCCGACGAGATAACGAAGAGTAACAAACATGTTCAGTTTTAACCAAAATATTCCAAAAAGTGTGAAAATACCTGAAAAACAAATTAAGAATTATTGAAAAATGATAGAATATACATAATTATATCATTCAAGAGGATGTAAATAAATGTTAACATTGTTGTGAAGTATGGGCTACAACTGCAATATAATAATTACAGTTGCGAAAATTTCACATTTTTTTATGCCCGAAATACAACAAATTAATCAAACATGATTATTTGTCAAACATTGGGCATATTTTAATTATATATACTATATAGTAAATCTCTAATCTGATATATCTAATCTAATATAAATCTCTAGAGAATTACATTTTGCATAATATAAATCACATGTTATAACATGTATGTACAAACTCTTCAAACAATGAATCTATACGGTCAGATATATTATATTAAAAGAGATATTATTAACTTATTTATAGATAGCATCAATAAACATAAATATTAAATGTAAATATTCGATTTAATCTTCCTTATACGATAATTTTAATTTTAGTAGTAATTTTAATTTTTTATAAAAAGAAGAATTTTTGAAGATTTTAAATATTATAATTTGTAATTAATTAAAAATAAATCAAATTTTATTTGAAATATTTTTTTGTTGCATTATCGGAAATGTTTCATAAATCGTGCACCATTTATATATTGAATACCTTTACATATTTTTATATTCTAAATAAATAAAATTAATAATATTAAAATATAAATATAAATATATTAAAATATTGAAATTTATCTAACTTATTTTATATTTAATACATTATAAATTTATCGCGTTATATAAACTTATGACATTTTTTTCGTTCCATTATACAAGAATCTATTTTATTAAATATAAAATAGATTTTATTAAATATAAAATACTTACTTCCCAGTCCCAGATGAAATATAACCGCACTAAGCGAAAATGGAAAATTTGATATATTCACTCCAAGTTTAGCCCATAAAATAAATAACAAAAGAACCGGTGCTAAGCATAAACCGGTAAATAAATTTGAAACAAAGGCAGGAGGTCTCTTCTCGGGTTCGCGAAACATATGCTACAACATATAAATATTTTTTTAAATTTATATTTATTTAAAATAATTTATATTATTTATAAAAATATTAAGTTTAAAAGAATGTCCGTCAAAATGTTTAAATGTAACGTTTAAATGTAAATATTTAAACGTTTGTAATCATTCTAAATATTATCTTATTTAGAAAAACAGAAAAATATATCTGACGGCAATAATATTTTTCCAATGTTAAGGAGGCAATAGAATCAGAAAAAAAGATTGCTATCACTAACGAGCATTGGTTTATATTAATTAGTAATATATAAAACGAGAAAAACATTATTTGAATACATAATAATAAAACAAAATTTATACCTTTATTTCTGGTTTTGTCGAATAAACATTAGACTTAGAGTTGTAAAATACATTTTTATCTGTTCGTTCAGACGAAGATGGTTCAGGAAATTTCAAACTAACTGTTGCCACTGTCCATTGGAAAGGATTATTTAATATTGCATCACCAATAATTAATTCTACATTATAATCTCTGCTTTGATAATTGAAATTTGCTGCTGCAGTTCCTACAGGCTAAAATGTTTCAAATAGAGTAACAATGATAATTTAAATAATTTCAAGAAATTTTGTTACAATTATTTTAAAAAATATTATAGATACCATATCAAATTTATAAAGATGTGATGTATCTGCTTCAGCAACAAAAAGAATTTCATGTCCTTTTTTATCATTTTTTGAAATAGATATGGAAGAAAGTCGTACAAATGCTTGATGTGTACGCATAGGTTTTTTATTAGCATTATCTCTTAATAAAAATCTCATAACTAATTTTTGTTGAGAATCAGCTTCAATCTTTTGTGACAACTTTTCAGGGAAAAGTATTCTATAAACAGCATCAAATTAAATATTATATTTATCATATATACATTTTATATGGATTTTATATAGAATAATTCATATTTACATCTATTATTAAAATTTTTATTAAATTACCGTGTAAGTTTTGGTTGAGTAGTTTGATCAGCATCGGCAGTACCAATCTCCATATAATCGACAATTACGTCGCAAAGAACTTTCACTATAACGGTATTGGTTACTGATCCAGCTGTGACTGATATTTTATAAAATCCACGTTCTGGTTTCATTTCCATAAAATTCATAGTAAATAATGTTCTAAAATTTAATAAATACGTTAAAATTTTTTGTAATGTATACATAGAATGTCCCAAAAAAAATGGAAACATTCGTTAAGATTCCTGAAGTAATTTCAAGTAATATTTTTCTTTACAAAAACTTTTGTTATGGTTTTGTTAATGAATTATTAAAAACACTGACCAACCATGGAGCATATAGCCTAATCGAACTACTACAATAACGTTGACATGTTTTGTCAACATATCTCGAAGAAAATGTGTTGAATATAATAAAATATTTTTTTATTGATAAAAAATTAGATCGAATTATATCATGAATAATGAATAAATATATAATAATAATATATAATAATAATATATAATAATAATATATAATAATAATATATAATAATAAATAAATATAATATTCAACACATTTTCGATATGTTGTTTAGACTTGTTCGTATTCAGTTAGTGATACATGGCTAATGCTATTGTTTAATGCATGACTAGGTTATATGCTTCATGATTAATGAGTGTTTTTTGTTAATAACTCGTTAACAAAATTGGAATGAAATTTTTGCAAAGGAAAATATTGCTTGAAATTATCTCAAGAATCTCCAATTTATAGATGTTTCATTCTTGGGATATTCTGCATAAATATATATATATATATATATTTATATAAATTGTTTGTTGAACTTCTTAATCTTTTCCAATTCTAACGAAAGATTAAAAGATTATTCAACGAATACTTTACCCCAAGGTATAACCGATTTCGAAAAAAATTCAACTGAATCGGTAAAGTATTGGGGAAAAACAAGAAGATTAACACTTACTTATCTGTTGTAGAAGACTGCAAACTTTGTTTATTGAATATAACAACATTATCTCCGATTCTAGTTGCAGAATTTGCAATTACTTTAAACGTGTTAGTTAATGGATTACCTAATATATCACAAACTCTTATTGTAACCAAGGGTTGTTGAATAGAAATGCTAATTTCTTCATTGGCTAATGTTACACAAACTGGTTTTTCAAAATCATTGTTTGCTAAAGTTGTTAATGCTGAAAGTAAATTTGTAACACCTTTTGGTGTTTGTACAGAACGTCGTGATAAAAGATAATTAGCCATTTTCACTATTTGCTGAAGTGTTAGTGGTGGCTTTTTTTTTAATGTATTGGAAAGTTTAAAAATGCCATTCACCAAGAAACCTAAAAAAAAAAAGGTACACTTAATTAAAAAAATTTTCTTTTTTATAAAAGAGAAAAAAAAATTTTTTAAATGAAATTAAGTTTAACTTAAAAATTAATTGAAAGTAGAAATAATTTTTACACTCGCCGTAAAAAATATATTGATTTCAAATTTTTCTAATTATTTTTTGTTAAAATACTATATGCATTTAGAATGTTTCTTTATCATTTCTTGAAATAATATGCATACTTAAAGTTTGTTTTAATAAAGAATTAAAATGTATATTGATAAATATTGATAAATTACGCATATATATAATATAGAGATAAATTAACAAATATTTTTAATCATATTTTCTTGTTATTTCTTTAAAAAAGAAATAGTTTTAAATATATCTTTATGATATTTTTTTGTATTTTATAATGCTTTTTCTATTTATTTCTCTATTCATACATATATAATATTTACAAAACAATAAAATTTAAAAAATAATATTATTTTCAAATATCAACAATTTTTAAAAACTAAATTAAAAAATCATTTCATAAAAAAAATTAAAATTTGAATCATATATTTTTATTTAAGAAATGCAAATAAAAAAAAGATTTCATGATCAATTATCAAAAAAGACATTGTTCATAATAAGTGTAATATTCATAATCGTTTAGCATTTGATAAACAATTTATAAATAAAAGAAAATGTTTTATCTAATGAAAATTTTAAGATTTTTATAATTATTTCAACTACTCAATCACAGAACTATTCAACTATTTCAATCACAAAAATGATTTAATATTCATATAATATTACTTTAGTTAGTGATTTGTATATCTAATTAACAAGACAATTGATTTGTATATGTAATTTACAAAAGGAATATTTATAAATATTACACATACATAATATTACACTGTAGAATTTAATAGAATTAAAAAAATTAAAATGTAGAACTTTTTATTTTACAACAAAATATTAGTCATGTAAAATATATATCAAATATGTATCAAATTTTTTAAAGAAAATCAATTTATTATAATAGCTAATATAAAATTCCGATTTGATTGAAGTATTTATTTAAACAAAAAATATAATGTAGCTAAACATAAAATATAATACATTACTGTTTTAAAATTATTAAAGAAATTGTAGTCTGAAATCAATCAAAATGTAATTAATAAATTAATAGAAAATATACCAAAAAGCCTCAAGAAATTATAAGTTATAAATTGCAGATATCAAAATTCATACTATATTATTTCGATAAAATTTATCATTCATATTTTTTTTATATAATTTAGTTTTTGTCAATATACTTTTTGCATATAATTAATATAAATTTTTTTATTTTGTAATAAGAAACCATATACTTAACATAAACTATATACATAACACTAATATAATATCCTTAAATATATGTTTATTTATATAATAAAATTATATAATATTATATAATAAAACATTATCAATTAATTACTTATATATTTAATATAATATAATATATTTTTCGTAGTGAATATAATGCTTGAGGATTTTTAGCATTTAGCTATATTCCTAATTAATGCTAGTTACTTTACAGTAAATAATACATTCTACAGTTAGGTCTAAATCAAATTGGAATATATTAAATTTGATAAATTTGATGATAATTTTGATGATTGATAAATTTATTGCAAAGATTTTCTGATATTAAACTGATATTAAAACTATTATATTCTTTATTATATTCTTAAATAGTATTTGTCAAATATTACAAAAAAACGCAAAAAAAAATTAATAATTTGGTCTTTCAAAACAAAATTTAACTTTGATATTCTATTGTAATTTTAACTAAAATATTTAATACTTACTAGTTACTGAAAGACCACCTTCAAATTGTAAATATTGGCCATCTACTTCATCAGCTTGAATAATGGCATCTTCAATGCGATCAAAAGCAAACATACCACTTGTTCCAAAATCCGAAGCAATGTGAAATGCATAACCCAAGCTGCTCGTAGAATGTTCAATCAAGAAAAATTAGAATCAAAAAAATATTTTTCAAATCTTGTAACTTTTAATAAAAATTAAATAAATTATAAGATTAAAATATTAGCAGAGTAGTCGTACTTCCATAAGTTGTCATCCTTTCGTAGCATATTTTGTACTGTTTTTATTATATTGTCAATTTTATCACGTGACAATTTTTCCAATAAAATATTCAGACCATTTACTGCATAATATATTTCCATCATACTTGAAGTTTCTTTCTCTATTGTATTTGTAAATACCTATTTAAATAAAATAATTTCCCTTAATCTCTAATAACAAAAATTTTATTAATATATATATATATATATAATAATATTTTTATTCAGTAAATAAAATTATTCTTCAATATAGAAATCTAGCAGAACGAAAGTCTTGAAGCATCATTATATTTAAAAATTTATTATTTTATGAATTAATCTTATAGAAATACAAACCTTTATAATATTAGATAATGAATATGCTTGACAATTTCCCATTGTTTGCCATATAGATGCAATGTGAAAAGCTTTTTCAATTGTAATGTTATTTTCATCTTTTATAACTTTTATCATAAAGTTACAAATATCCTAAAAATCATATAAATCTTGTCAAAATGCAAAAAGATTTTTAAAATATCACAATAAGTAAGTAAATGATTAAATCAGTAAGACTAATCAAGATATCATTATATTTCAATTATGGCAATATTTCATCATTTATATATTGATAAATAATATTTTTAAATAAACAAACAAAATATTAAAATTTTTCTTACTTGTTTGTTTGATAAAACTTCACCAAGAAATGTATATCCATGAATTGCATAATACATAAATGTAATATCATTTGATGTTAAACCTGGTTCAAGTACTTTTTTTAGATGAATTCTATCAGCTGTAGTTAAGTAGGAATTTGTAGATTGTAATATTTCGGTCGAAAAACAAGTTGTTATACCGATAATTGTGACTAGTAATGATACAACTGAAAAAAAAATGAAACATCAAATATTAACTTGAACTCTATTCTTTTTATTTATGATATCTTATAAGAAATTATAATGAAATATTATAATAATGATATATTAAAATTATAATAAGTAAAATATTAAAATTTGTGAAAATAGTAATTTGAAATAAGAATACAAATAATATACACATATTATCTATTTAAATCAGATAAAAATTACTAATGAACTTAAGAATATTAAGAACTTAAAAATATAAGATATATAGATATTTAATAAAGTAATTATTAAAATAATCATTAAATTTAAAATGATAAAAATAAAATATAATAAATTGAGATTAAAAAAGATTAGGAGTGTAGTCAAATGTAATTAAAATGTGAAGAACGAATATTTAAATATATAAATATTATATATTTAAGAATATATCTACAAATATTTGTATCTAATTTTATATTTAAATTTATATTTTATACAAAAAACGTTTGAAAATAATATATTATTTTCAACATACTTCAACATACTTACGGATATTCATTGTAATAAGAACACCGGGAACGCCGGCTGCCACGTTGCTGCTCTGGACAAAATGGCTCTACATCCATTGCGCGTGTACGGAAAAATGGACAATTCTTTCCGGAAGTAGTTGGCTAAATGAAAATATATTGTAATAGAGAAAGCATGCGCATAAAGTCTAATAATAATAATAAATTTCCTATAAGTCACTAAAAATTGATTGGTATTACCGTTATGAAAAATAACAATTGAAATATATTAAAATGTTCGAATTCAAATCAAAATTATGTTTATTATGTTTTATTGTCAAAATTGAAAGTTCTAAATTGAAACAGTTTTAAAAAACCAAAATAATTTTTAAAAATTATTTGGAAAAAAATTCTAATTTATATTGATTAATTTTAATTTTGATTTTAGAAAAAATCAGTATTATATCATTTATAATAATTTAATTTCAGTTTTGATTCTATATAATCAATATTATATCAGTTCGCTTATATAACGATACAATATTGATTTATAAATTCTTTCGATTTAATTTCTATCAAATTTAGTTTTAAAAACAGAATCTAAAACAGAAAAAAAAGGTTATAAAGCAATAAAGAAACATGAATAAATATGAAGTGTAACTCTAAGTTGAAAATATATTAATTTTATGTTTAAATTATAATAAATTATAATAAAATCGAAGAAATAGTAACTATTTTCACAATTAATAAATTAATTAATACTTAAATGAACATTATTGATTTAATATTTGTCTAATGCAAAACCTATACAAATATGTGTATTATAATTAATACATTATTATGAAATCATCATACAGTATTGAATTAATTAGACATAAAATTTAAGCAATGATTCTAAATTTTAGAAATTAAATATAAATAAAACATATAATTAATAAAACATATAAAATGATTTAACAAAAACAAAATAATATTTTATCTCCGTTTTCTTTCGTTTAATATAAAATAAAATTATTTATAAATTAAAAATAAATTTTAAAAAATATTTTTGTAAATATCAATTTTTATCTCTATGTATATTTTAATATCTAGAATCATCTCAAAATTTTTTATTTAAATACGTCTAAATATTTTGTAGAACCGATATATTTAATGTAGAAACTAAAATCAATGTAATCCGAACTTTTTTTTTTATAACTGTATGAAAATTATTTCCGTTTTTAAAAATTCTTTTAGAAATCGAAAAATTAATACGATAACCGTTATGAAATCGTTTGAAAATTTTAGAACTAAAAAAATAAAAAATTTTAATTTTACTTTTAAATACAATATGAATTATCATTAACATTTAATCCAAAATGAATTATACTATTTTCAAATTCACAGTAATCAAACATATAATGATTTAAAATATTCGATTTTTTCATTTAAAAAATAAAAAATTTGTATATAATACTTTTACAATCAAAATTAATTATGTCAATCTTCGATATTATTTTTATAATATTGAGTAATTATAATGATAACTATGATTATTGGATGATTATAATGAACAACAGATGATGATGATAATAACTGTAATTAATGATAATAATTAAGTTCACTTACTATTATTCTAGCAATAAAAATGGCATTAATAATTATAAAAATAATGCTACGAAAGCGATAGTAATGCGATTATATAGTGAATTGTTATTGTGTCACATTATTCAAAAATGTGTACAAAACTTAAGTTTAACGCTAATTGATTTGTATAAAACGAATATAGATAAAGGTACACAGGATTTTGTTTATAAAAAGAGTTATATTCGTGCAATGATTAAGATTTTATCTAAGAATAGAAAAAATTGCACGAGAAAAAAATTCCCCTTTGATATTTGTTTCTTCGAATTTTGATACATACATAGTTCGTACAAGTGTGTATTGATCAATATAAGTTTTCATTTGAATTGCATATTTTTAGCAATATAATAATCATATTTGTATAATCATCATTATAATATATAACAGATCTTCAATCATTGAATAAGATTTCGTATTACTTGCAACATATAAAAAATGGTTATATCTCAATAGCATCGGTGAAAAGAAAATGAAACAAAGGTAATAAACAAAATTTAATAGAGAGAATAATGTAAAAATAATAGTAATAATAATAGTACTAGTTTATCAATGCGTTAACTATGTGACGCAGAGAGATTAATGCGTACATATAAACTTAAGCAAATATTAAAAAGAGAACAGATGAGATCGTCGTTTTTTTGGTTAGTCTTTTCATCGATCTCAAAGTGGAAAAATAAACATGTTATTATAGTGAATTTTATGATATCTTAAGCGACAACGATTTGCGCGTCAAAGAATCTACGATTACACCGTTATATGAATGTTTAATTTTCCGAATGAAGCGTTACAAACCTAAAAATATTATGTTATACATATTTATGAATTGTTAGAAAGATGCATGATGTATGAATCACAACCGCACAAATAAATATACAAATGTGCTGATTGAAATAAAGATATTGGTCGGTCGTAGATCCTTATAACTAACTTATATATATACACTGACAGCGCACGCGAAATGTATGCACCGTTTTACATAATCTTTCGAGTAAATTTAAACAATATATTACAGCATTTTCAATAAGACTATATACATATAGCGAAGAGCTTAATGAGCGATACGAGCGTTCATTTTCATCGCCTTAGTATTTACAAGTAATCTTACGTGCCGAAATATTTTCGACAAAAGATATTTGATTTTCTTTAATTTTTTTCTTTCTTATTTAATACTATACGCACGCATATACACAAGCAACACACTTATACACATATGCACACACATACAATTCATAAGAGCAAACATCGACATGAAACAGATCCATTTTTACGTATCAAATAACAAAACACAAAATATCAAGTTTATCTATCTAGTACGAAAACATTTCCAATAATTTGTTCTCTCTCCATGTTAATTGCCAATCGTTATATCTTATAAAAAAAAGCAATGACGTATTTTTATATCAATTTGGTTGCATTTTTTCCAGTGATATCGCGAAAAATAATTAGATTTTTAAGCCATGTGATACTCTCAATCTTTTTTCATTGCAAAAAACTTTCTTTTTTATAAATACAGCTAATCAAGCGATTCGGAAGGACCTTGACCCCATCTTGATTTTACCCTTTGTGTCTTGTTTGGAGTACAAGAAGCAATACTATCATCATTAACTTTTCTTTTAACGCTTAACACAATTCCACTTTTTGGAACGAACTTTGAACGAGAAGATATTGTTTTAGATACATTGTTTTCCACACTTGGTGGTGTAGACGGAAACGGAGGAAAATCCTCATCTTCGAGACCTGGAGGTTTCGGTTGTTCAGGAGCTATATTTCGTTTAAAAGTTTCTGGAAAGGGATTTTTATAAGAAGTTCCTTCGTGAGTGGGAGAATCTGTTGTCGAATTTGAAAGATTTACAGATGACATTAACGATGGAGAAGAAATAATCGTTGGAACAGTTGGTGTTGTAGATAAAGTCGTCGAAACAGAATTTTCAGTCATCATTGTTCCTGATGTTACCACAGCTGATGCAGCTGCAACGGCCGCTAATTCTTCTTCTGCTTTTCTGATTAAATCCAAATCACTTAAGGAACTTAAAGTGCTTTTACTTTCTTTTTCCTTTGAAATTGATTCTCGATGACTAGATGAGACTGGTTCAAGTGAAGATTTATCAGCATTAGATTTATTTGATCCTCCAACTGAAAGTTTCATAGAAGGCGGTGAAGAATATTTTTCTGAATTTTGGTATATTGAAGAATTTGCAGTAGTTAAGAATGTGGCACTGGGTTTAGATGGTAAATATGGATCTATTTTTGAACTTTCTTGTCGTTTAACATTTGCTAAGATTTCTTGCAAATTTGGTGGTATTGTTATGGTTGAAACTTTGTCAAGAATCGGTTGAGTAAATTTTGAAATACCGGGCGGTGGTGGTGGTGTAAACGATCTTGTATCTGACGGACTATAAGCTTCTTCACACTCATCACTAGCCGGTGGGTCCAGCCCTAAACCCTGAAATTAATAAAAATAATATCAAAAATCAATAGAATTTTTAAATTTTTCTTTTTGTAAATAAATGTATGTATCCATAACATTGTAATATGTATATAACATTCAATTATTTATAATCAAATATAATTTTTTTCTAGAATTTTTTCTTCATTTCCTTGTTTTTAACTTAATAATATTAATTGAATTGATTATATATTTTGTAATTGATTTAGTAATATTAATTGAAAGAAAAAGGAAAAAAAATTGAAATAAAAATCAAAAAATAAATTGAAACTCAAAATAACTTTTACTTATTTCATATTATATACGTTAATATTTTTTTTTATAAAATAATATCAATCCTATAATATATTAAATTAATAATAATAATAATAATAAATTAATAATAATAATATACTGATACAGATTGTAATTTATAATTATTATTGTATTTATAATTAAAAAAACATGCATTTTCAATCAAATATATTGATAGTATTAAATTGAAAAGAAAATATATATATATATATATATATATATGTAATATATGTATTATTATATAATATTTAATAATATTATATAATAATATTTAATAATATTATATAATATTTATTATATAATATTTTTATATAATATTTTTAGATATATATAAATTTGTATTAATAAATAAAAAAAAAGAAAAAAAATGTATATATGTATCAAACATAAAAATAATTTCATTAAAATATTTTCGTAAAAAGTAACAAACTGAACAGCTCGAGGATAGGAAGAGGATACCACGAATAGATCGAAATCAATTTTATTTACAATAGGATAAAAGGAAAAACAATAACATTTGATTTCATAAAAAATAAATCTTGTTAAAATTCTCACCGGCAAAGTAGATGTTGATTCACCAAGAAATGATGAACTAATATTCTGTATTTGTTGTTTCTGCTCTTCGATTTGTCTATTTAGTTCTTCCATTTTTCGTTGAAGCTCGGTAGAATTTTTACTAGAAGAAATTATGCTATTATCAAGTGGAGTATCAATACCCATTGAACCAGATATCGAAGGTACTGTAGCTGTTGATGCTGATGTTGAAGAAGTTCGTATATCAAGATCAACTTCTTCTTCGTCCATCTGACCAGGACTATATGGTTCATCACCGTCATCCTCAAGAGGTACTTTACCAGGCGAAGAAGTAAGATCAATCTTTGAAGATAATTCGGGAACTATTTTACATATTGTTGCAGTATCGAGTAACGTACTTCTCGACATTCCTATGTGTGCTCTATTTAAATTGTCAAGAGTTGTTTGTGTAACAGAATGTTGTTTTTCTTTTGCGGATTCTGTCGTATTGACACTTCCAATTGTTTTGTGATATATACTTGTTCCGGTTGCCGAAGGAGATGAAGATGCTGGAATCGTTGGTGTTACCGTAGAAGCAACAGAAGCTGCAATCATTGTTGTATTGGTGCTATTAGGTTTATCTTTTGAAGCACTTATTAATGGTGGCGTATAGCTTCGATCGGTATCTTTTTTCGATAATTTTATTGGAACACTCGAAGTTATACCGGCAAGACGTTTTCTTTTATTACGAACGATGATTCCTAAAAGAAGATGCGGTCTATGTTCTTCGAAGCCAGGACCATTTAAAGGTAATAGAACCTGAGGTATTGTACTCTGACTTGAAAATGGCATTATATAAAAATCTTTTATATTCTTAGAAACATTTCCAACTACTCCAAGTCGACTTCTACTATTTAAATAACTATACAGAGTTATGTATGGAATTTTTTCTTCATCATTCGCTGCAGTAAGTCGAATTACTAGAATTTCTTTCGAGCCAGTCTTTTTCATTTTTGAAATATAATCCCACACAGTTTCATGACTTATTCTACCAACAACATCAACTGTATCTGGCAAGTCATCCATCAAATCTTTTGCATGACCACTGACTTCTTGCGCGGTAATAAAGAACTTTGCTACATCCACCATATTAACAAAACCTCTCCAAACTGTTTGCCATCCTCCTTTTGGAGTTTCATTTTCAATGATAGTTGATTCTTGTTCTCTTTCTCTATCAATTTCGTCATTTATATCCGGTGTTTTAATCGTAACTGTTGAAGATGGTTCTCTGTCCGATAGATCAGAATCATTTCCATCAATAGTGTTCGTCGTTGCTTCGTCTTCAATATGCCGCCAAAGCCGATCTTCAATTGATTTTTCAGATGATGTTCCTGTTAATCCTGATAATTCTTCTTTCTTTTCCATGTCTCTCTTCCTTTCGTCATCCTTTTTATCAACATCTTTCAAATCACAATGAATGAAACTACTATTACGATTTCTTGAACTGTTTTCATTGCTTCTATGTCGTTCTTTTTCTTTTTCTCTCTCCCTATCTTTTTCCTTTTGTTTAGTTTTTTCTCTATTATTTCTTTCCGAACGAAGTTTTGATTTTTCTCGATCTCTAGTTCTGGACCGTTCACGATCTCTATCTCTATCCCGTTCTTTTTCTTTATCGCGATCTTTTTCTCGCTCACGTTTACTTTCTTTATCTCGAGATTTTCTTTCTCTACTCTTTTCTCTAGTTTTACTGCGTTCTCTGTCATCTCTACTATGTTTATGTCTACTTCTACTGATACTTCTACCACGTCTATCATTCGTAGCTTTCGAACGATTACTCTCTTTTTCTCTTCCCTTTTCCTTTTCCTTATCTCTTTCCTTTTCTTTCTCTCTGCCTTTATCTTTTTCCTTATCTTTTTTTCTCTTATCATCAAAGCTCCTTAATCTTTTCATATCTTCTTTAACTTTTAATTTTTCTTCATCATTTGATCTTTCTAGATCTTTTTCCGTATCATCCACAGTTGAAGTTATACTGTCAGCATTGTTTAGTGCAGTTACAATATCTTGCACAGGAGTTTTTGGATCAACGTGGTCAATACTACCATCATTTTCAATTATTTGTTCACCTTTATGTGTTTTAACAACAATAGATTTAGCTTGAGCCATTAGATCTAACTCATTCTTTTTAATCATTTCTAACTGATGCTTTGTTTCTTTTTCCCGCCATTCGGCTAATTCTTGGCTTGCCATTTCATCAGGACTTAATCTTACAACTGCATCTGGCGTTAATGATCTATCAGCAATTTTTCTAAACAATGTCAAATTCTTTGTATCTTTTATATTAAATACGAGACTTCTGTATTTAGCTTTATATTTTGCTCCTGTATCTTTGAAATATTTATATAACTCTAGTTCAATATTGTAAGCTAAATCTGCTATTTCTTCATCAGTAAGTTTTAAATCTTCAGTTTCTTTTATGCGGCTAGACAACAATTCTGTCAAAGTTTTTCGTATATTTAATCTTATAGGTTCGGTTTCAGGTTTCTTTGGCGGACTAGGCTTGATTTGTTGTTTTGATTGTAAAATTGCCTGTTTTGATTCCTGTTTCTTTACATTTGGTATGTGCTTTGGTGATACAGCATTTACTTGTTTAGATTGTGGTTGAGTAATCAATTTTGTCGTTGTAGTTTTCAATAACAAAGAGCTTTTATTTGATGCTGGTAATAACGTTTGTTTAATTTGTATTGATTTTGTACTTGTTGGTTGAATTTGTTGTTGTACTTGCGGCTGTTGTTGTCCACCGGAGATAACTGTAATTTTTTTAGCTCCTGTAGTTAAAATCATTTGTTTAGATCCTTGTACTTTTGTATACGTCAGTTTTGGAAGATTCTGTCCTTTTCCAGGTGATAATAATGTAGACTTTCCCTTAAAATACATTTTATTAAACATAAAAAAAAGAGATAAAAAATAAAAAAAATTTTTATACTTACTGTTTTAGCGGATATTTGCGTATTTTGAATAGTTGTGATCGTTTTTCCTATTTGTAAAGTACCAAGATTATTTGTCCCAACTACTTCAAATGTAGGATGTTCCTTTAACCATAAACGTAAATTTGATCTTGTTGGAGCATCTGAACCTTAAAAAATAATAATAAAAAAATAATAAATAATAATAATAATAATAATAATAATAACAAATAAAAATATATTTTTTTTTAAATAAAGATCTAATTAAAATCTAAAAATAAACAGAATTAACTTACCAGTTAGTACTGTTCCAGATTTTCTTTCAAAGACAATAACTCGTGTATCAGATTTTGGCTTTGAGGCAGAATCGAAAGGTGATAATCTTGTTCCTTTCGGGCTGATGGTTGATCCTGGTATTGGTTTATCTTTGGTCAATGTTTCTTGAGCATGTGCAAGTATACATGCATCAGAACAATAAATGCTGGAATTTCTTGCTTCTTTTTTACAAACAACACATTGCATACCACTAGAATATTGAACACTACCATAATCACAATTAGAATGTATCAAAGGTGATATTTCTTCACTAAATGAAGTCTGATTAACAGAAGTAAGACTTTTTGGATTATCAAATACACTATCAGATTGAATCCGTTGCTTTCCTAAAACATTTTGAGTATTCAGTTTTGTTTTTATTTCTTCCTCCTTTTTTTTAGCACAATTTGGACAAACCCATTCTATTCCTTTTTCCTCCATTTGTTGTCCTAAGCAAGAAAAAAAATCAAAAAAAGAAGAAATATAACATAACAAACATATATAACATATATAAATTTTATATTATTTACACGAAAAAATATAACATTTATTTTTTTTTTTTCTTACCCATTGCTTTGCTAACATGTACGCACTTTCCGTGAAACCAATCTTCACATACATCGCAACAAATCATAAAACGATTATTATGCGGTCGCTTGCATATACACCAAAGTCTATCGGGATCATCTTCTGAATCCGAATTATCTTCTTCTTCTTCTTCCTCTTCTTCTTCATCTTCTTCCCCAATTTGTTTTGGATCTTTTTCTTCCAAATCTTCTTCCTCTTCATCTTCTTCTTCTTCAGCTTCTTCTTCCAAGTCATTTTCTTCATCTCGAATTTCATTTCGATTTTTTTCATCTTGATCTATATTTGTACGAATTTCATGTTTGACGGATTGCGAAATCCTTTGTTGCACACTGTAATTATTAATAAATATTGAAATATTGTAATTTAAAAATTATAATAATTTTTTGTATTTAATTTACATTTTTATATTTAATTTTGTATTTACATACCCAAGTTTTTCTGTTCGTTTAACAGGTTCAAGTGATTTTTGAATAGGTTCTGTTTTAACTTGTAATCGTCTGCTCCTAGTAGCTGGTGCTTCTATAGGAGGTAATGTAATTACTCGACCACCACGAATAATTTGAATGGGTTCTTTATCATCTTTTGTGGACTTTTTTCCTATTTCTTTAGATATGTTTGTATTTGCACTAGTTGTTATTCCAGCTACTGTTGTGCTCGATATAGTTGATGTTACAATTATTGCCGTAGAAGCATCTAATGACTTAGCACCTTCTTGTTCAGGTGTAATCAAAGAAGGAATAAGCATACTATTTGACGTTAAGGATTCAGGCACAACACTCCCTCCTTGTTCAACAAGTGTAGTCTACAAAATTAGAGAATTAAAAAAAAAAAGTTAAAAATGAAAAGAAAATAAATATGATATAAATTTTTAATTCTATACTCTTTAAAATAATAAATAAATAATATATTGATATTAATAAAAATAAAAATTTTAATACATGTTCAGCTAAGTCGACTCCAAGTTCTTCTTGTAATAATAATGCTTCAGCTAGTAATTCTTCTTCATGTTTACTAGCTTCCATTTCTAATGTAGCTAGTAAATGTTCTTCACCTTCTATACCACCTAAAAATGAATTCAATATATATTTCAATAAGTATAAGAAATTCAATAATTTCCAATATCTTTAGAAGTAATTACCCGAATCCAAGTTTGGCTGTAATTCTTCCGAGACATTAGATTTTATACTTGATTTAGATTCCAATTCGTGATTTTGTACCAAACAATCACCATTTTCTCGTTTTTCTATAGCAATTGAAGTTTCAGAATTTATAACTCGATCGGAAGACGTAGAAACAGTACCTTTGATTATAAATTTTAAATGATAATTTTAACGTATACAAATTTTTTAAAGTATGCATAAATATGTATGTATACAAACCGGCACGATTTGATGCTATAGACGATGTTGATGGCGAAGGTGTTGATGATAAATGTGTTACATGTGTAAGAGAATTTCCACTTCCAGAAGAAACAACAACTGTAGATGATGTCGTAGAAATCAATGATGTTACTACATTTTCTTGAATTTTCGAATCATTATTCGAACCAACACGACGAATAATATCTGGAGTAGAAAACAATGCAGGACCTAGATTGTCTACCATATATGCTGGCGATTTGCGATTTTCTTTTTTTGGATGTTTTTTCGTGCCTAAAAATAAATCGATATTTTTTATATATTTATAATATCATACATAAAGTAATTATATATAATAAAATATTATAAAAAAAAAATTATTAACCATCAAAAATCTTGTTCTCTGATGCTTTACCAGAATCTATTTCTGTTTTCATAACAATTTCTGAACCATCAAGTTTCTTTTTCTCTTTCTTCAAGTCACAAGATTTTATTTTTGAAATAGTACTAGGCGATGTTATTTTTGCTGATTGCTGATGTTGCATATTTGATGTTTGATTCTGTATCATTGTAGATTGTTGTGCTGACGATACTTGCGGTATTGTTCCTTTCATTTGAGTAACTGATACATTTGATGTTATATTTTTAGCAGTGACAGGTATTTGAACTAGTTTACCATCTTTGGTTGCAAAAAATTTCGTTCCAGTTTGATTCAAATATTTTCCTTTGGGGAGAATCATCTGTTTCTTTATGTCAATACTTTTAAGATCATTTGGCTTCATAAGCATTTGCTTTTGTACAAAAGTAACTTTTTGATTAGTTCTTCCTTGTCCAGGTTTTGTAAGAATCATATCACCTTTAATCATATTAGCATTAATCAAATTCGCTTTAACTTGATTCGTCGTTTGCAATGGTTTGTCAAAATTAACTGAAATATCTTCATTCATTATTGAAGATGATTCAACATGTTGCGATTCCTCTTTTTTCCGGGCAATAGTACTTTTAAGCTGTCTTTTACCTCTAATGAGACCAAATCCTCCTAGGAAAAGAAAAAATAAAATTGTTTTCAATTTATCATGAATACATTTTATATTAATAAAAATGAAAAAATAAATAAAAAAAATAATTACTTCTTATACCTGACTTTTCATCTTTCTCAGGACTCTTCATAGCATTCACAGCAGCAGCCATTTCCATATCTAACCGACGAACTTGTTCCATATCCATTTGTTTATTAGGACCTCTTCTACGTGTAGCTACCATACTTCCTCCTCTAGTAGTAAGTCCTTTTCTACCACCTCTAGCTCTTACACCACCTCTTCTAGGACCTCTTGGACCAAAATCTGAATCATTATCAGATGGTGGTTCTGAATCTGATGATTCAGTTGATGACATTAACTCTTCATCATCCTCATTATTAGATTTTCCTTGATCTAGTTGAAAAAGTATCATAATGTTAATTTTATATAAATTAGTAAATTTAATGCTATGGTATGATTACTTTTTCCAATTCCTTGTTGCATTACACCTGTTAAATTTCTTGAAATTGGATGTCCAACAGATTTAGGCGTGCTTGTTATATTGATTGATTTTGAATTATTAGAAAGAGAAGTAGATGTTGCAGGAAAATTTTTTCGTGGTCTACCAACTGGTTTACCCTGGAATAAATAATACAATGATGAATGCATTCAATTTTTACTGCTAAATTATAAAAATTTAGTCATATTAGACTTACAGTTTTTACAATAGCTTTTGATTTTATTGTGACTGTATTCTCAGTATCGCCAATAGGCGATGACATTTTGGATGTTCCAGGAGCAGGTGAATGTTGACGCCCATATTGTAAACCATCATCAGAAGTAGGTGAATCAATAACAGGCAATGGATCTCTTGGCTTTGGATCAGAAGGAGATAATCTACTTGTATAACAATGATCTAATTTAACACTATATCTTATGGAGTTTTGTTGTTCTTCCACTGTTAACATATCTGAAAAATATGATTAAAAAATTAATCAATTAAAAATTAAATTATTTAAAAATTATTATCAATTATCAAATTAATTATTATTTAATTATTTGAATCAATTATTACATATATGATGAAATGAAAATAATTCAATTTGCATTTAATTCAATTATAATTCATTATAATTCAATTAATTCAATTTATAATTTTTATACCTAAGAGTTTCATAGCAGAGTTTTCAAGTGCAAAGAATTAAAATAAAATAAAATAAAACTAATAATACCAAGCATTGCTGTAACATTTTCTCCTAGAATTTGTTTTGCCTCTTCACTTTGCAAAGCTGTCTCTAATCGTTCCAATTGTTCTGGATCCATTTCCATGAAAGGGTCAACCAAACTATTTGTATCAGTAGATGTACCAGAATTTATTGCAGTAGATGTAAACATTGGAGGATCAACAGTTAATGTGATATCTCCATTTTCTGTATCTGTTTCTGCTTGTCCTACTCTAACAACACTAACATTTGCATTGGATTGATTCACTAAAAGATAACATGAATAATTAATATCTAAAACCATAATCCCAAATGAGTTTATAATATAAACTTACTGATTAAACTCTGCAAAGTTTCTTGATCAACAGATATTGTACCATCATCATTAACAATGATAATCAATGTATCATCTTTCTTTTCTAATCCACTCTCTTGTGGTTCAATAATAAATGAGCTAGACATTTTTCTTTAAATAATAGAAATGTTGCACTATTTGCTTTCAATGAAGTTATCTTGTCAAAAACAGTGTCACAATTGTCTCACAAATGAATCGTATCCAGAAGAAAGAAAGATTATATATGCCCTTTAAAGGGAGAAGTAACATTCGAACAAGCATCGAGAATATCAGAAGGAATAAACAAGAATTCCGATTAATCAGCCGCGTTCCTGGTTAGATGGAAATTAAATTTGGATGTGCAGTATAAGCCGGGTAACATCAAAATAAGTTGAATATAACAAATTTTTTAAGATATATATCAAAGAAATCACGAAAAATTAAGAAAAAGTAAAATAACAAATAATTAAAAATTGCGATACACAGTATCGTGTCGTTCACGTTTGTCACGTTATTATCTATTCTACGCTTTATGATACACAATTATAAAAATTTTAAAAATGATAAATATTACACGTTTTTTTAAAGAATATCAAATTAAATTGATATTAATTAATAATAAAGAAATTAAATATACAACATCTTTAATGTCACACTTTGAAAGAAACATAATGTTCATGGTCAAGTAAACAGTACCGCCAAGAAAAGGATAGTCGCCATTTTGTTTGAGTTAGCCAAGTAACGTTTCCCAAAAGTTTTCGGTCATCCGTCGTTGTTTCGTTGTTATTAAGTTATTTCACAATAAAGCTCTTCGTATGAGACTTTTTTTATGTAACTTTCGCAAAAATAACGTAATTAGCGAAAAAATAAGACTTTTTTCAACGATACATGATGTTACGAACGCACTTCTACCTTTCTGCACACACTGAGACGCTGCGCACTTCTCGTTGCGCAACAACGAGAAGAGTAAAGCAGTAGCGCTATAGCGCGTTAAAAACACCTTCTTGAATTGTAACTGATAATATTTAATTTTTACGAATCTCAATTAAATATTTGTAATATTTTAAAATAGTTTCTATGTTATTAAATGTTGTCTTTGAATAACATTTTCATTTAAATTTTCAATGAAATATGACATATTTAATATATTATATTTTTAAATGATATAAATAAATTTGAAGTTATGAAGTTATAAATTATATTATATATTTCTATAAATTTTTTTTTTACTTTTTTGATAAATCTTAATAAATTTTTTATATTGATTTTAATATAATTAGTGTATATGTGAAAATAAATAACAGATTCGAAATAATATTTCTTATTTATTTCTAGATTTATTTCTACATATGAATTAAATAAATAATACAAAATAAATTTTTATATATTATTTTATATATTATATAAAATGGATTGAATATTATAATATAATATTTATAAATATGATAAAATGGAAAAATAAAATTTAAAAATAAAAGAAAAAAGTAAAATAAAATACAATAATAATAATCAACATTGTATATACATTTTAACATTTCGTATCATACAGTTAAAGTTTTTCCGTAAGAGGGAGTATATAAAAAGAGTTTGTTCGATTAAAATAAATAACTTTATTACAAATAAGAACGAAGAAGATGGAAATGAATATATAGTTATATATAAAATATCGAAAATGGAAAATATTAAATGTACAAAAATTATAAAACTTGATGGATCGAAAATAAAAAAACGAAAACGAGGAATTGTATATTTATCTAATATACCTAAATATATGAATATTTCGAAAATTCGTGAATTATTTTCGATATATGGAGAAGTTGGAAGAATCTATTTTCAATTAGCAGAAAATGGTTAATTTTTATATGTGATATGTGAAATATATATAAAAAGTTTTATTCCACATAAACATAACCTCTATTTCATATTTTTTTAAAACATATTTTTTTTAAAAGAATACATACATTCATTCATTTGATAATAATCGTGATATTTTCCATTGATTAATATTTAAATATGTATAAGTATCTTTTTTATGCAGGATTGGAACAAGATGGTAAAACAAAAAAACGAAAAAAAATTTATACAAAGTTTTTTACTGAAGGATGGGTTGAATTTGAAAGTAAGAAAATAGCAAAATATATTGCATCTACATTGAATAATACACAAATCTCAACTAGAAAAAGGAGCAAATTTTATGATGTTATGTGGAATATAAAATATCTCCCAAGGTATAAATAAATAATAATTTATTTTTAA
The DNA here is from genome assembly GCF_014066325.1 of Apis laboriosa. NCBI lineage: Eukaryota > Metazoa > Arthropoda > Insecta > Hymenoptera > Apidae > Apis > Apis laboriosa. Next base: position 336,898 of record NW_025222686.1, read on the forward strand.
ATTGTAATTACAGTTTACATTGCATAAAAAATGCATTTGTATTAATATATACATATCATTTTTATTAGATTTAAATGGATTCATTTGAGTGAACGTTTAGCATATGAACAAGCAGTACGTAAACAAAGATTACAAACTGAAATTGCACAGGCAAAGCGAGAAGCAAACTTTTACTCACACAATGTTGATAGAAGTAGAAAATTACATCAAGTGCAACAAAATGGAAATAGTTCTTTCATACCACCTATAATAAAACAGAGAGACACAGATGCTGAAATTAGAAGCAGAAAAGAAATCGAATTAATAACAGATAGAACAGGTTTCTTAAAATCTTTATTTGGATGAGATATTTAATTATAATATATATTGAAAGATTTTTAAAAAAAGATTCAAAAAAATTGTATTAAAATTATGTATTTGTTTATATTATTCTTTATATTTAAACAAATTATCAAATTATCATTTGATTAATGAAATAATTTAATTGATTTGTAATGAATTTTTTTATCTTTTATATCTTCTGATATAAAATAAATCATATATATTATATTTTATATATTTTTTCTTTTTTTCTTTAAAATTTCTATTAATAAATAGAATTTATAAATATTAATTGTTTATTTTTTTTATATTTTAATATTTAGTCTTTAGAATATAAAATATATCATTAAAATATAAAAATCATGTATTAAATTTATTTTCACAAAAATAATTACATTAAAAAAAATGAATAAGTATAATAATATGCTTGTTATATCAAACAATTTAAATTAAATAATAATTTTAAAAAATATTTATAAAATATATTAAATTATTGTTATTCTATCAAATAAATAAAAAATTTATTTTTTATAATATATCATATTTTATTTCCTTTATCATTATCATATATCTGAGAAAAGAAAAGTACAAAAACTCGTTATATTTTTCTTATATCATTATTATTCAATTTTTTTAATTCAGTTAATAAAATTCAAAAATATACATGTATGAAGAGTTTATAGAGAGTTATTCAATTATGTTTAATTTAAAGAAATCATCATATATAATATATTATCGGTAAATATCGAACTATTCAATTACAAAAATAAACGATAAAATTTTAAAATTATTATTATATTTTAAAATTAAAAAAAGAATTATAGATTCATTATTATATTATATTGTAGTATATTATAATTTGGACATCGATGTTTTTAATATTCAATTACTAATAATTCATTTGATATTTCAAAGAAAATAAAATTCTATAGAAAGAATGTATTTATTTTCCTATAAAAAAAATCATATAATATCATAGTTTATAATTATTCAATAAATAAAATAATGTTTAATAAATAAAATATATATTTTTATAAATTATGCGTCAATTAATCAAATTTTTTAATATTATATAACTGATATTTATTCGTCTAATTTGTTAATAATAGAAATACATTAGATTCAATTGAAAAGAGAGTGAAAGACAAAGAAAAGAAAGGAAAAAGATAAATGAAAAGATAGATAAAAATAGAAAAGAGTTCGAAAGGGATGACATTATGACATTTATTCGAGACCAACATCGATTCAAATCCTTAATAATCAATTGACTCAATTTAGACCTAGTTATTTTTCCGTCAATGAAAGAAGGTCAGTATTGCTGTCCCTTACAATGTTTGGCGCCATAATGTCGCCTTCTAAGCGATGTTTTTCCTATATTCTTAATTCTTATTTTCATTACCGTTAACCAACCGGAATAATCTCCAACGGTGTGGATACATCACAAAGAAGCCCCCATTCTTGATATAACCGAACGTATAACTGTTAATATGAATTGCACTAGTAATGACATTAATACCGTTTTGTTTTTCCATTTCACTTCATTAGCAACTTATCTAATGAATTCAAATTTAATTAATAACGAATTTATTTGACTTTATTTTTTATTCTTGATTTTATTTTTATTTTTCTTTTTTTTATTTTATTTTTATTTTTATATTATATATTTATTTATTTTTATTTTTATATTTTCGATATATTAAATATTATAATAATGTGCTAAATAAAATACTAAGTTTTACATAATATGTTATACCAGATATATAGAAAAAATTTGATTTAAAATTTTTGATGTAAAATTCATTTAAATTTGAAAATAAAATAACTTTCAAACCTTATTTTTATAGATTTATCGATAAATTTGATAGTCTAAAATTAAATTTACTTAGATTTTTTGTACGATAAATTTTTTTGTAAAATTGTAAAATTTCCATATCTATTTATGTATAATTTGATTCTTTTTTTTCTGATATCTAGATAATTAGATTTTAAATGGATTAATTTGATGATTTGCAAAGATAAAATCTTTAAATTGTTGAAAAAACAGAAGAACACAATTACATTTTAAAAAGAAATAAAAAAATATATATTTTAAAAAAATAAAAGTTATACTATTATACTATTATATTACTATAATAATATCTAATATATATCACATATGAATTTTCATTCGCTTTATTTATTAGAATATTAATATTCCATTTGGAGTCATAATTTATAACATCTTAACATCCTTTTTTAAAAATTTTTTAAAGATCAATGGAGAAATCATTCATTTTTCATAAGATAAATTATACCATATCGAAATTTACATATGAAATAAAAAGGGAGAATAAAAAAATACTTATTTATAAATTTTAAAATAATTCTGTTATGTGAAAAGAAAAATTATATAAGGCACATAAAAATACTTTTCTATATATAAAATTAGAACATAGAATTGGTAATATCTTTTTTTCAATGTTAAAATTCGTTTTAATTTTTAATTTTGATGATTTAGAATTTTCAAAAATAATATATTTATAAAATAATAATATAATTAAGTAATATATTTACAAAATATAATTCATTTATTATTTTTTTTATTTATTAGCTTATTAATACTGCTTAACTATATAATAATGATTATTATATCATACATTAATTACTTGTATATTATATGTCATAGTATTAATAAGTGAAATCTTAATAACACAAATTAAAATAAAAAATAATAAGACAAAAAAGTTATTTCATTTCATGAATTTTCAAAATTTCTTTCATTTTTTTCTATCAATTAAACAATTTATATTTGATTATCAAAAAGACCAACAATAAAAAATTAAAATTGGTTTACAAATGTACATTTTTCAAAAAGATACTTTAATATTTTTTTCAAAAGTAAATATATATATAAGTAAATAAATATTTTTTAAATAATTAAGATCTTTCTTAATGAATAACTATCACAAATTCGAAATGATCATCGATTAATTTTTTCGATGTTCAAATATTCAAATTTTAAAATTATAAAGAAATCAATAAAATTGTAAAATTTATAAAATTTATAAAATATAAGACATTAACTATGAATAAGCATTCAATATGTTGCAATTAATATTATAAAATAATTATAAAATAATTGTATGAAAACATTGTATTTTTCATTCTTTCTATGTTGTTTTTTCAATATAAAAATACTTTTCTATATATAAAATTAGAATATAGAATTGGTAATATCTTTTTTTCAATGTTTATTTTTTTTTTATAATTTTTTTTTTGCAAGATTAAAAAAAATAAAAATATAATGAAATAGTAAAAAGAATATTTAAAGGTATATTTAAAATATAAAAAAAAATCTCGTTGTTGTTTATAAGAAAATAAGAAATACAGAAATCATTTAATCATTTAATTAATTTAAAATCGATAAAATGATTAAATGATTAATTCTATAAGTAGATCAGATTAAAAAAGATTTTCTCATAATAGTTTCTTTTTGTTTGCTATTATATTTAGTTATTTATATAGAGCATATGATTGTCCATTACAGTGATTAGATATTCTCTGCATCCTTGGCACCCACGGTTTTAGCGAAATTCAACGACACGTGTACTTAAGGCAATTTCTTCGTCATTCCACGTGTCGTCCTAAAATTATCGTTGATGAACTGTCTTTATTCTTTCACTGCTGTCACAATATTTTTTGCTACTGTCGATTTTCGAAATATAATTCGAAACATTGCATCACGCATCTATGTTCAATCTTAAAAACATAAATCGAAATAATAAAAATAATTTAAAGAAAAAAAAGGGAAAAAAGAAAATAAATTAAATGAAAATAGAGAGAAAATCGAAAAAAAGAGATAGATAGATGATGAAAGATAATAAGAAGGAAGTAATAGAATGAAATGACGATAAAAAAAATGCAAAAGAAAGAGAGGAAAAAAAGAAGGGAAGCATGAAAAGAAAAAAAAGTTCTCGATATATAGACATGTCTCGAATAAGACATAAGGTACTTGTTATTTGCAAAGAAGAAGATTGCAGGCTCTATTTCTGCCTGTTCGCAATTAGGTGGGTAACTGATGGTGCCGAAGGAGTAACTTGAAGCTAAGAGACCGGGGGGCAGCGATAACGCAGCGATTCTCTGAGTAACTTGAAGGGGTGGCGAAGAAAGGGATCCTCCCTCTGAAAGAGAAGGACGCGCGCACCGAACACCTGCCGAGAGGTGTATATTAGACGCAGAACATCGCGATGCCCAGATCAGAAGGATTCCGTTCGTTGTGGTGTTGCTGTCATTCAACGAAGACCATATCAAGGTATGTCTTTCGAGATACCGATTACATACATACATTGAAAATACATTGTTGTAATTATTGTTATCTCGATCGACAGTAAAGTTTCGGTTTTGGAGAAAATTTTATATTGTAACGTTGTCATTGTCTTTAAGGTCTAGATTCGTCCTCGGTATTCAGTGTCGAGTGTCGAGTGTCGTATGTCTAAGTGTCTCGAGTATCGTGTGACTAGGGAATGGAGGAAGGGAACCGAACGCAACAGGACAAGAAAGAATACAATCCGAGTCGAATCGAATCGAATTAAATCGAATCGAATCGAGTCGAGTTGAATAAAGTTTACTTACATTGAATTAAAATAGAGGGTCAAATTAAATTGATTTAAAATTTTTTAAAAATTTAAACTTTTTTTCAATATTTATTGCTTTTATGCTAAATTAGAGTTAAAAAATAAATTTAAAAAAGGAAATTTTCAATGATTATCTTTTGTATAAAATTTATACTATTTTTGATGATTCTATAGATGTCATATATTTAACATTCTCATGAATTTTAATGATTTAAATATGTTTTAAAAAACAAAATTTTGAACAATTTTTTCTTATAGATACATATAATCGATTTTAATTTTCAAAATATTTATAAAAATGCTTGCTACTACTATATTGAAGTAAAATATCCGTGGAAATCACTTAATATTTATGAATTAGGTATTCTTGGGATCTGTAAAATGCGAAAATAAAAAATAAAATAATTTTTGGTTGAAATTACAATGATCGAAATGATAACGATAGATCAAGTGATTCATATTTTGGATATATAATAAATAACAATGCACATGTTATCATAGATATGTACGTATAGGCAAAATTTAACATAATAGTAACATTATTTTTTGCAAACATTTCGAAAACTAAAACTGATTAATAATTATATATATAAGAAAAAATTGTTTGAAATTTTATCTCATCATATATATTTAAAAATCATCAAAATTCACGAGGGTATTATATATTAATAAATTGATTTTGTTCTTGAATTGTTAAAATGATTCATTTCATTTCAATAAAGTTGTCAACGAATAAATAATCGTTTAAGAAACAAATAATTGAAAAAAAATAAGCATATATGTACATCTGTTAGCTGTCTTATCAAATGTCGTATATTGAGAAAAGAATGACATTCTCTTGCTTTCTCTAATTGTTCGCTTTAATTTATATCAATTGCATCTGAACATGGTCGAGAGGAATACATAAACATTATTAATGAAAGATATTAACAAAAGATGCACGCTTTTTAATGAATTATAAATGTTTAAATTGAATTTCAGCTTCTTATATTTTCTTATATATAATTATTCTTGTTATATCCTGAATTCATATAATTATTTATATTATTTATATAAATTATTAACTATTCAACAAATATTATTCATTAATTCTTATAATGTTTTATCAATAACAAATATAAATTAATATAAAGATTCTCTAATTAAATTTTCTAAGATAATCAAAATCATATTATGATAATATTAATAAAATCATAGTAAATAGTGAAAATAGATTAAAAAAGGAAAATACAGAAAATAGTTAAAAAAAAAAAGAAAAAAATTTCTTTTTAAATTCGGTGATGAATGATTATAAATATGGAAAAATATCTGTAAATATGTTAACATTTGTATTATTTATCTAATATTATTATTTATTTAATAAAAACGGATAGCAGTTTAGCAAACACTAAAAAATAAATTTATAATGTATATTTATATATATTATTAGATTACTCTAACATTATCGTCTTCGATAGTCAATATAATCGAATGACACAGAATCGTATAATTTTGAAAAGCATGGATTGCTGAAGAAAAATTAATTATAAAAAAAATGAAATAAAAACTAATCCAATTGCTAAAATAAAAAAAAATATATCTTATTTAAAAATAAATGATTTATTTATTTATATATTTGAAAATTATTCGAAAATTATTCAAAAATTTTGATTTATTAATTTATTAAACTAATAAAAAATTATCACTAACATTTTGATATTTGATTTAAAAATAAAGTATATATAATTAAAGTTGAAAATTACATCTTAAATGCGAATGTGTATACATAAAGAATACAAGTAGCTAACCAAGCGATCGAACAACCGGACAAACACCGATCCAGAAAGCTATTCTGAGAATTTGCTACGGAATTCGAAGGCGAGCTACTTTCCGTTTTCAGAGAAGTCGCCGAGTTATTTATAGCTCATAGTCCTATCGTGATCTGTTTGTCAGAAAACAACATTCAGTTTTTCTCCTCTTTCCCTAATCTTAATTTTTCATAGAATCTCTTGCTAATGAGTTTAAATATGATTAATAAGAACTGCTTAAAAAAAAATAGCTATTTGATATATTAATTATTTATTCATTAGAATTTCAAAAATTAATAACCAACATAAGAAACTTGATAAGTGATGAATAAAGAAAGAAGAATAATAATCGTCTCAAATCTTTGACTTATTATTTTACGATTTCTATTATAAAATGATAAGATAATCATATACGATCGAGTATCATTATCTAGTCATACAAAAGTTTCGTTCTATCCATTCTATTTCGAAAGTTCATGTTTGATTATGTTTAGAAATAGAATGATGTATCGAGGCAGAATGATATTAAAGAATGAAATCGAAATGAAAAATTTAAATGAATTTTGTTTCCGAATCGCATGATAATTTCTATGAGTAAATGGAGTAAACCATTTCGTTATGACTCGATATGATTCGCGGTGACAGAACATGAGCACGCGCGTGCAGAAGCACAACTGAAAGACAGCGAAAGGGAGGAAAGGGGAAGAGAAGTGAAGTAGGCATCAACGGAGGGGGTTAGCAATGAACGGGTGAGCGTAAGAGGAACCTAGGCTGATCGTAGTTGTTTCGAGTGGCCGCTTGACTCGTACAGGAGGGTCTTTTAACCGTCCATTCGCGTTAAGTGCCAGTCGTACTTACTGAGGGGCTCAACTGTAACAGAAAAGGATGGCAAAGCGTGTGCGTGCTTCACTGCCCTATACAACCAGTCCGATTCCGAGTCAGTATTCACTGTGATTGGTTACTCTATCATCGATACTTTACTCTTTGGTCTGAAGCTGACAAATTGGTGCCGCGTGTCGTTTCGTATGTTATTATATTTTTCCCCTCTCTTTTACGGTGTTCTATTTATGCAAGATTTCTTATTAACTTATTGTATTCATTTTAATGTTTGTTTGTTTTCATCTAAATTATTATTTTTTTACTTTCAACGAGAAAACATATATTTGACATGTGATCTTGTATTTCTTTGTGCATATTTTGCCAAAGAAAAAAACAAAATCACTCTATCCTTGCCAAATTTTAAATATAAAGCTAATTTTTAAATATAATTTAAATATACAATTAATTATTAAACGAAAAACAAAAAATAAAAAACAAAAAATTTTTATATGAAAAAAGAATATGTTGATGTTTTAAAAGGAAATTGAAACTTTTTTATCGAATTTGTAATAACTTAAAAGAAAAATAAAGGTAAGAAAAAAAAAAGACGGAAAAGAATCATGATGAAAAAGAGAAAACAAGAGGAAGAAAAGAAGGAATAAAATATAAAATAGAAAGAGAAGTGAAGATAGAAATAGTGTTAGTGGAGGTGACTATTCAGTGGTAGTGGCGATAGTGATGGTAATGGTGATGGTAGTACTGATGGAAATGGAGGTGGAAATGGAGGTAGCGATGCAAAAGAAAGAGGTGGTGGTAATAGTGATAATGGTGATAGAAGTAAAAATGCGAGTGGTGACGATGGAAACAAAAAAGAGAATAGAATTAAAAAAAGAATTAAAGAAAGAATTAAAAAAATTTTAAAAACTATATAATTGAAAATGAGAAAATAAAGACGCGCACATTGATGAAAAAGATATCAAATTAAATTGAAAGAGAAAATAATAGTAATACTAGAAACGTACTTGATATTTAATTCTATATTATTTGATAAATGATTTAACAATTCTATTATAATTATTATAAGCAGACAATTAGCTATTAAAGTTAAATGCGTGAAAAAATTAATTGAAACGTATGCACTGACTGGTACGGATACAGACATTAAACCTATCATTCTCCTCATCATGGTTAGTTCTCAATCGTGATAAAGTTCAATACTGCACAACACTAAAACAATGATAAAATTATGAGAATATATATAAAATAAATAATAGAAAAAAAATATTATACAAATTTATTTAAGATTATTTGTGATAAAAAAAATGGAAAAATAGTATTAAGAAAAAAAAAATAAATATAAGAAAATAAGTACAAGATATTAACGAAAAACAAAAAAAAATAAGGCAAGATTACGTACTGTTTATGTATACAATAACTTATCGTTTATTATTGTTCTTATTCAAGGGAAATTTTTACTAGTTGATAATAAAGTTTTCTTGAATTTTCAACGAATTAGTAGAATTGATTTCGATTTAATTTAATGTTCGTCGAAAGAAATGAAGCTGCCGACGCATATAATCCACCATGGGGGACAACGACCGTCATCACGCTACGAGAAGCTGTGTCAACTTAACAATTCACTATGTGAGTTTCGAAAATGAATGTTTGAAGAAACTACTTTATAAACGAGACTTACATAAAGTATCATTTGTGAAAAAATGTATTTTTTCATAAAAAAATACATCATAAATAAATGGAATGCATGTAAAATTTAATAAAATATTCAGTTAAAAATAACATTGGATTTATAAAGAATTAAAATTTATAAAATATTTTATAAAAAATTAAAAAATTAAAATTTAAGATTATGTTATATAGATTAATATCTTTTGGTATATATCAAAAGAATTATTTCTAAAATCTTTTTCTATTTTATGAATTATTTTCTTCTATATTTCCTTTTATTTATTTCATTCTTGTTTTCTTTTATATTTAATTTAAATATATTCTATATAAATATATATATTCTATTTTTCTAATCGAAATTTTAAAACATATTTTCAGAATTGTCTGAGAATTTATATTTGTAAAAAAGTATGCTATACTATTAAATAATTATTTTAACAAATATTATAGAGAAAGTTAATTTAACAAATTTTTTTTTATATTATATATACAATGTTCAATATATATGGATATGTATATTTTATTTCAATCAATCTTAATTCTACTATACTCTTTGCTTTAAATCTAAAATGGATCAATATTCTGCTCTATTATCAATGAAAATATCTATCCAGTGACACAATTTTATCATAAATTTGTCATTAATTCATGTTTATATTATAAATGCGTGTAAAAGTCAAATTTTCTTTTTCTCAATTTAAAATTACAAAAGATTTTAATAAGATTTTGTACATTTTTATTTTAATTTATTGATAATTTACTATATACAAATATTATATATCTATTTTTTAAAATTTGAATTTTTATATGCAATAAATATTTCTATATGTTCTAAAAAAATTATATCTAGTTAAAAGTTATATCTACTTTATAAATTTATTAAAAATAATATCTTTTTTCATTATATAATCTAAATTTACTTATATCATTAAATTTTTAAACTTTTTTTTTCTCAAAAAAATTAAAAATAATATAATATTTGTACAGTAACCTATTGATATATAATTTAATCGGGTGGATTGAATTATTAACTTCTTCCTGTAATTTATTCTACTTTCCTATCTATACAAAAATATGTTTTTATCTTCGATAAAAAATTAATGATAATTTAATATAACTTTCATATTAATATTTTTTATATAAAATAACATTTGTTACATTTAGCAAAGAAGGTGAAATGATGCAATGAGTTCACGTCGGTTGATGCAACTGTGACGTAAGTTTACGTGAACTATGACGAGACAATTTCTAAAGTAATTCTTTATCAATAAGTAACAATGAACAGTTTTTGAAACAGAATTTGGAAAAATCGGAATGACATAAAACAATATGAAAAATTATATAAATTTCTAGAATATTATATTTTTTTTTATCAAATCAAATTTATCACATAGATACGTGTGTAAAATGTTTATTATATTTAAATCTAAATTTGAAAGGAAAGTTTTTTCATTTTTTTAACCATATTTATTATTTACTTCTATCATTGAATATTATTTATTAAAAAAAATATATATTTAAAAAATTACATAAATAGATTATATATACTGTTACTATATTAAATAATAGAAAACACTTTAAATAATATATCGAAAAATATTAATTAAAAATAATGTAGCACGTAAAAAAAAGTATATAAAAGAAAACAATAGAAGTAATAATTATATAAGAAATAATAATGAAAATAGATGTATATAATGGAAACTTAGATAGAACTGATATTGTTGGTAGTGATAATAATGATGACGGTAATGATGATGATGCTAATAGAAATGATATTAATAGTATTGTCAATATTGATCCTAGTTATAATAAGTTATGACAGTGTATAATAGTAATGCTGATGATAACAATGACAATATTTTGATAATAATGATAATAGAAATATTAATGCTGATATTGACAATAATTATTAAAAAAGAAATAGTTTTATATAATCAAAAATACAATCATGTCAAAAACAATGAAAGTAAATTTTTTTAAATTAAGAACAAAAATTTTTGAATATATATTTTTAAAATTAAGTATTTCTTATTAAGTATTTTCTAATTATTTTGCATATTTAAATAAATTATATAAAGGAATACGTAAAATTAAAGAGGAAAATCAAATCAAATCAAAAAAAGAAACATATATTCAAAAAAAGAAAAAGAAAGAAAGCAGATAAAAAATAAACACAATGCACAAATATTTTAGATGTATTATGAAAAAGAAAGAAATAAAAAATCAGATGATAAATAGATAAATATGTAAAATAGACAAGCTGACAAACATAATATATGCATAAATAAATAAATGATGGAAAGAAAAAAGAGAGAAAAAAGATAAATTATGTATAGAGAGAGGAAGGGAGAGAAGGCAGAAAGATGCGAAAAGGAAATCTCGCCCATGGTTTAAAGGCCAATCCGATCAGTTCTCTGGATTGTCACGTACGGCCTACCTGTATGCGGTGGATCGAACGGAGAACGGAGAAGGCTCTGTCCTTCGATATATCTCGCGTTGTTCGGCTCCGACGAACTCGACAGTGCTGGAGCCGAAGGGGGTGGGTGGTCGAGGAGGCAGGCGGGCATTCTGCCGCGCGCGCGCCTTTCTCGAGATCGCGATACCACAGTTCCGCGGTAGTACTTGTCTCGCGTGTTTCCTTCCGCGACGTTTGAGGAATTGCCTCAAAGAAGGAAGTGTTTTATAATAGACAAAAATACAATATTAAAAAAAATAAGATTTTTTAATATAATAGTGATCGAAAGAATCGTTCATGTATACTATATATAATATAATATCATGTATACTATAAAGATGTAAAATATTTAGTGAAGTGATAATTATTATTGATATTTTATAAAATTGATAAAAAAAAAAAAGAATCGGTTAAGATAGATCCTTTTTTTTTTTTGTAAAATTGGCGAATGAGTTTTTCATAATATTTTCCATAAGGAGTGATCAAAAGTGAGTTCGAATCGATTGAAAAAAAGAAAGGGAAGATAGAAAGAGTAAGAAAGAGAAAATAGGGGGTGGAAAGCAAGCTGGGCGGGAGGGTGGGAGGGAGGGAGGGAGGGAAAACACAAGGAGAAGAAATAAAAGAAGAAGAGAAAGAAGAAAAAGAAAGAAAAGAATGGAAATGAAAAAAAAATAGTTATTTATTATAAAAAAAATAAAATTATAAAAGAAAGTAGCATGAGAAAAATGTGCATATAAAAAGTGAAATAATATCCTGAAAAATAAGTTGTGAAAGGAAAATAAACGGGAGTGCAAAGAAAGAAAGAAAAAAAAAACAAATTCATAGAAAGAAAGAAGTTAAAAAAAGTGTTGTGAAGAGCTTGATACATTGAAGAATATAGAAAATAAAAATACAAGTAGTACAAAAAAAGAAGAAAAAATATTTTAAATGTAAGTCTTATTTTTGTATTGTGTGTATTATTTTGTGCACATAAATGCAACAATTTAAATTTCATTTTTTACTTATATATTTCAATATAAAGCCTTAGTTGTAATATTTATTTTTAACTATCGTTCTTATTAATCCGTTTATATAAATTTTTACAATTGATAAATATTGATAAATAATTGATAAATAAGATGATACATAACGCGATTCTTGTTGATTTTTCACTTCGAATAATTATATGTATACATATACGTATATATGTATATGTATACGTATATATATTATAAAATCAAATAAAAAAATTTGAAATTTTCTTAAATTATTATTATCTAAAAAAAGATATGATTATTTATATAGAATCAATAAAAGATATATATATATGTATATATATTAAAAAATATTCGTCCTAATTATCCGTTTATCAACTATAAATTTTATAATCAATTTCTAAACTATATTATTTTCATTCCATAAATAATTTTTTATTATTTTCAATTATTCATCTATTTTATTTTGATTAATTTAAAGCACAACAAACTTTAAATGTTTATTAGAAATATTTCCCAAATATTTGTACATTAAACACATAAAAATTCTAATTTAAAAAAATAAATAAATTTAAAAAATTAGAATTGAAGTCATATGTTTAATGAATTAATTAAATTCCTATTATACTGCTAGAAAAATTAACAAGAAAGATAGAAAAAAAAAAGATTGTTAGAAAAGAGTGTTTGATTGAAACATTAGAAAAAGCAATAGTAAAAGAAAAAAAATAAAAAAGAAAAGGAAAAAACAGAGAAGAATAAAAAAAAAAAATAAAAAGAGAAAAAAAGAAAAAAGTCCTTATGCGAGGAACGAACGGAAAAGTAAAAAAAAAATGAGGATGAAAGGATATAAGAGGGCCTCTATCTTTAGAGTTCATTCAGTGAATCTTTCACTCAGGGCCGAATGAGTGAGCACCAAACACGAGTTGACTCATACTCGAAAGATCAATATATTAAGAAATGAAAAATAGGAAGATTCAATATATTCCTCATTTATAATTTTTTATTAAATAGATTAATTTCAAATCTTCGGATAAGATTTAAATTGATAAAAGAAAAAAATGGAAAAAAATAAAAATGAAAAAAATTAAAGCAATATTTTTTTTTGATTGATTTTTTATTTTACATTAATCTAAAAATGATGAGATTAATTTGAATATCGATATAAAAAGATATAAATAATATATCGATTAATTATTAATTGTAATATATATTCAATTCAATTTAATATACTTACAATTTTATATTAAATAGATTTATATTTTTTCAATTAAATTAATACACACACACACACACACATATATATTATATATTATATATATTATAAAAGATAAAGAATAAAGAAAAAGAAAGAGAAAAAAGAAAAAGAGATCAAAATGAAGAATATTTTTCTAATTTAAAATATAAAAAAAATAAAAATTTAACATGAACAAAAAGAGAAAAATAGAAAAAAAACAGAATTTATACTGTATTGTTGAAAAAGAAAATAATACGAAGCATATTAAATAATTAAACATGAAAATAATATATATATATATATAATATATACTATAGTATATATATATATATAATATATATATACTATAATAATATATATTATATAATATTATAATATAAAATATGTATATAATATTATATAATACTATATATCTATATAATATAATTTATATAATATATATAATATATTTAACTAAAAAAAAATTATTTATGCTAAATAATATGTGAATAGAATTAGAAAAGAGAACTATATAATGATATGAACATAAGATAAAGAAATCGAAACAACGAACGAAATCAGGAAAGAGTAGGAGGAATGAAGTACAACCACCTGTAGCTAGCGACACGCCTCTCGAGAAAACTTGCTCAACGAGCGTGCGCGTTTTCTGGCAAGCAGGTAGAAACGTAACTTATATATATATAATCTTAATTCTTTCAATATTTTTCTTTAATTTTTAAAATTATTAATTTATAGTAAAAAATATATAATAAAAAAAAAGAATGATTGATTAATTTGAAATTTTAATAATATTTAATCAGGAAATGAAAGAAACAATGAATCCATTTAAATTAATGACAAATTATAATTCATATTCTAATTATATTCAAATTATAATTCATTTATAATAAGCATTATATAAATTTTTCTAAATTCATAAAATATTTATAATATATTTATATCATATATATTTATTATACTTATATATTATATCATATATATATTATTATATTATTATATATTTTAAATTTTACTATAGCAAATAAAATTTATCTATTATTACATATGTTTTATAATTGATCGTATTAAAAGCCAAATTATAATGATTAATCGGATAGATATGAATTTCAAGATATGGCTTTTGATTAAAGAAAAATAAATAGAAAATATCATTTTTTTCTAATAAATTTTTTATATACATATATGTTTTCATATATTATAAATATATAAATGTTTATTAATCAAACAATCAGACACAAATATTATTTTTATGTGAAAGAAAAAATAAAAGAAAAAAATAAACTATGTATGTATTGAAATATTAATGAAAGAAAGGCTAAGAGAATAGGATATATTCGAGTATTCGACAAAATACATGGAGTAGCAAGCAGTTACAAGATGCGGTGAAGCGAAACGAGAGAAGCGAAAGACAGAGAAAGGCTACAGCTTGTCGTAATGCGAACCATAGGACGCCAAGCTGTCTGCCGGAACGCGCTTTGCCCCACTACAGAGTTCGATGTTAATGTCCAATCGCAACGTTGCTGCCAACAGAGACTGCGGCTGTTGTCTTATTCTTCCTTCTATATTTGTTTCTGCTTTTGCTTCTATTTCTATCCTTATTCCTACTAAACTTATATGCATACTCGTAAACTATCGTTGCTTTAATACGTTGCGTTTAGTCTTAATTCAATTTTTGCATTTATAAAAAATTTAATTATTTTTGTTTTTTGCATTTATATTTTTTTTTTACATTATTACAGTATTTTTTTTTTACATTATTACAATTATATTTATCAATAATAAAGCAGACAACAAAACGATAATATTCTCCTATTATTATTGTTATTATAATTATTATTATCATTATTAACATTATTAATATTACTATCATTATATAGCAATAATGATATATATGAAAATGAATGAATAGATGTAATAATAAACGATGGATCATTTAGAACACTTAAACATTAAGAAAAATAGAATACAAATAGAGAGTAAAGTTGATATGTTAATCAGAACAGCAGTAGAAATCATTATAAAGCGAGCTTTGTCCTACATACGAGAAATAGCACATATATATATATTTTATACTTATGAAATATAACAAGCTAAGCCTGGCCAGATCGTGTAAATAAATCGTGTATAATTTTCTCTTCGCAACTTCCCCTTAGCCATCACTTAGCCACGAGTTGAAAAATGATTTCAAGCATACTAAAGAAAAAAACATGTAAACCACTAACGGCCACAAGGTCTGAAGAAACAGTAACTTCTCTGTCATCGACTGTGTATTCATATACTTTCTCACCATCTTAATTCAGTAAGAAATAAATATCTTCAATGTTCAATTTTGATTAGAATATGACATTATTACATTAAATTATTTAATTATTTAATTAAATATATTTATTAATTGAAAAATGTATTACCTTATATTCAACAATTTTTTTTTCCTTATTATCACATAGATATATATAATAATTTAAAATAAATCAATAGTAATTTCGAATAAAAAAATATAATATAGATATTGAATAAAAGTCAATGTCTAATTAAAAAATTTTTAATTAAAAAAAGAGAATTTAATTAAAAAAGAGATAAAAAGATTATATCTTTTTATTGATTTTTATATATTTTTATTATTAATTGTATTACGATAAATGTGATCGGTTTATTTGAGCATTCGTTACGACAGCGCTGGCGCGCAAAATTTAACACAGAAAAATAGAAATAGAATAGAAAGAAGAAAGAAGGAAGGGCGAAAGGAAAGGCGTGTACGCGCATAAAGCTCAATCCGAGCGACACACCTGTTGAACATTCCTTCGCAAATACCCGCGCGTCGACTACGCGCATTGCATGCGAAGTTGCATACGGACGCAGCTGTGCTTGCCTTGCCTTGTCTTGCTTTGCCATACCTTGTCTTGTCTTGCTTTGCCTTGCCTTGTCTTGTTTTACCTTGCCATGTTTTGTCTTGCTTTGCTTTGCATTGCTTTGAACTAATCACGAAAGAATCATCTATTCCATGAATTTCATGAAAATAAGCTCTATTAATCATCTTTTAGTGTAATTGTTGATTTAAACTTTGATTCGATTCTTTGAAATGTTTTATACTAACAATTCATGATGGAAAAAGTATATGGAAAAATTTGTATTTCTGAATCATATCTCAGTTACGTAATTTTAGTTGAATAAAATGAACATAATCCGTAAAAAACAATACTTAGAATTTAATTATTTTTAATAAGAATTAAAAATTTTAAAAACTGGACACTATAATATGTATATGACTTAATCATCCTCATTTTTTTCGTAGAAATTCTATTATTATAAATGATTCAAAATCAATAATTGCTATTTACTCTTATTTACTTATATCAACCATTAATATACACTATACATGTATATATGTATATATGTATCTAAGTGTATATACATGCATATATATATGCATATATGTATGTGGATAATATGAACGCTTTATGTAAGATCATAATGCTCAAATATACGTGCAATCAAATTAGATAATGCAACATTAGATTGTATAATTCGAATAATTGGATTATTAATAAATAAAAGAACAAAATGAAAACAAAATAGTTTTTGTATAGAAAAAGATAAACAAAAATATCAAAAAAAGAATATTATATGAAAAAAAATAGAAATATAGAAAAAGAATAAAAAATATCATTTTCTTCATAAATGAATTTTTATTAATTTTATCGTAATTATTTAACATTAAATCGTCATTCGGTCTGGGCATTAATAAGGACTGTCCTTATGTAATTAATGCAAACGATTGACGTCATTAGCTTTTCTATTTATTTTTCTATTTATGTATTCTTTCTTCCACAATCGATGAATCATGAAATGTATGTATGTTTTTTTCATTTTAATTGTCGATTCATTTTTCGATTATTTTCGATATAAAATCGATTATTTTTCGATTTTGTTTGATATATCGAGTTCTTTCTATAAAAATCTATGATATGAGAAATATATTCGTTTTTTATATTCTATGTTCTTTATATACTATAGGTAATATTGATTTTTCAATGAAATATTTTTTTAAAATGTAGATATATCTAATAAAATTCATATTTCATATTCACATAAGAAACATTAACTTTTAGAATGTCATAGATTTGAAGTATTCATGAACAAGTTTTGTATTAAGAAAGATCTGTTAAAATATATATATGCATGTATCTTATATATTAATAGAGAGAAGAGAATAAAAAGTAAAAATATAAATGCAAAAAGAAAAAAAAGAAAAATGGTAAAAATATTATGATGCAATAAGATAGATAGATAATTAGATAAATAGATAAAAAAAATAAATAGATAAATAGAGAGAGAGAGAGAGAGAGAGAGAGAGAGAGAGAGAGAGAGAGAAAGAGGAAGAGTCAATATTCGCATCTAGAATTGCATATACATTCCTACTTTTGTCGACTCAGCCTTTTCCTTCTCGTCGAGGTTATAAACAGCATCTGTACACGTCAGAGCACACCTGGGTGGTGATCTCGTGTATTAAATTATCGTCGTGTTGATCTTGCAAGCGAGCGGGAGATCGTTAGTTTTGCTCCAAGATCCCGAGATCGAGGACGCCGGACGCCTCGATCCTCCGTCGACCATTCAACCCGCTAACTCTCCTTCTCCTTGAGTTCTTCGGCTTTTCTGCGTCCTTCTCCCCGTTCCGCTCACAATCTCTATCTTTCCTTTTCTTTCTTTTCTGTCTCTTCTGTGCTTATTCCACCACTTTGATCTTCGATCGTGACCAGATAACCAGCACTTTCGCGGTACTTTCAAAGTACTACCTCTAACTACGCGTACGTTTAACTTTATCAGAAAATTCTCGAACTGGTTGAACAATAGATTTAATTTTTGCATTTGCTTTTTTGATACTTCTTTCGCACTATTTACTATATTTATGCAATTGCAATTACATTTCTGCAATTTTCTCTATAGAACTGTTAAATATTTATATATTTATAAATAAATAAATTGACTTTTTTCAATCGTTATCCATGATCGAAATTTTTATTAATATCATTGTGTTTATTTCATTTTTTGAAAACTCAATATCTTAGCGAAATTTAAGTATTCAAATTTTAACAAAATAATCTAAATGAATTTTCTTTATATTCTTGAAAAAATAATAAAAAGCAAATTAAATGCAAAAAGAAGAAAAAATAGAAAAATAAATATAAAGAAAAAAATGGAAATGAAATATTATATACAAACTTACGTTTGAATTTTTGCATTGATTATTCAAATAATCATTCTTATTCTTCTTTTGTTTTTAATTTCTTTTTTTTCTTTTTTTTTTTTTTGCATTTTTATAAACAGTTTATAATTTTTGCTCTTTATCCGTATATACAGTATATACTATAAAAAAAGATGTTTTATT
The DNA here is from genome assembly GCF_014066325.1 of Apis laboriosa. Lineage (NCBI taxonomy): Eukaryota > Metazoa > Arthropoda > Insecta > Hymenoptera > Apidae > Apis > Apis laboriosa. Next base: position 356,176 of record NW_025222686.1, read on the forward strand.
CGAAAGGTATTTATATATTTGATACTAAATAATATTTATATCACAGTCCTATCATAGAAATATTGTATATGTTAACACATAAAAAAAATTGAGAAAATCGAAGTACACAAATATAAATTTAGCAGAAGACAAACAGATACACAGACATATAAACTGAAATCAAGTCGTGAAATACATGCGGTCTTAGCGAGTCTCTTCGTAAGCTGGTCGAGCAACTCCATCTCACGATTGAGTCATCCTGCACGGGAAGAGGACCACCTGGTGAGGAGAACCCACGATGTATCTACTTAACGATATATGTAGACTGTTTCGCCTCGTGGCTTCTTCTTCCTATCTCATCGACTGGATTTGACTTGCTTGGATTCGATCCAATGAATTGAATACGATGCGACGATTCAATTCAACTTGTTTTGTCATTATTTTTTTTTCTTCCTTTTATATTTCCATTTCTTTTTCTTTTTTTTTTTTTTTTTTATTAAATTTCACATTTTCTTCAAATATACATTTATCATTTTATTATTCGAATAATATAAATACATATTCAAATATCTTCTTTTTCGATTCTGATTTCTAAGAAAAATTAATTGAAAATTGAAAAATTAATTCTATTTCATTTATTTCGAAAATAAAATCTACGATTATTTTTGTTCATCTAGCTTTTCTCAGGCAATTTCGATTTGAGAAAGATTTTCAAAATTTCGAATAAACATCGTAGTATAAGAAGAAATGTACGTGTAAGAATAATTTACATTTTGATCATATGATTGAAATGAAAATATTAAACGTGCGTGACGATGAAAGAATTGCATTTAGTCGCGTGCAAGCATTGAACGTGTGTATAACTAGTGACTTGAGTAACAGCATGCGACAGAACCGTGAAGCGGTGCCGAAGAGTATATAGTTTTTTGCTAAGGGGGATTTACAGATTGCACACCTGTGCATGGCTCAGCCGACGAAAGACCTCACCTGTCGAGTAACCGGTCTCCATTGACTTTTTCTTCGTTTACGTACACTCACTTCGTTCTCTGCTCTCCACTCTACTCTCCACTATCTGCTCTTCACCCTTCTTATTTCACCTGTCTCGCTATTTATTTTTTATTTTTCAGTCTCGATATTTAGTTTTTTATTTTAAAATCTTTATTTCCTATATATTTTTTTATTTTCTATTTTCTTCTCTAATTAATGTTAAATAATCACAAATATTGATTATATAAAGTTAGTAAAAATATTTATATGTTATTTTACAAGAAAGTTTACATATTTTAAAAAATTTGATTTGAAAATTAAATCAATATATGTATATCAATATATGTATATAGAGCATGATAGTATATTATATGTAAAACAATTTATTTCTCGATCAAAAATCTTAAGTTCTTAAAATCAACCCTAAAATTTTTAACATTTTTTTCATGTTTTGTATTCAGATGCAAATGAAAATATTTTTTTAAATATTTCACTTTATAATAAAGTAATAGAGTAATAGAGTAATAGAGCGTATTCTATTTCGTATCATTACGAAATTATATTAAATATAAAAAACATAATATAAAAAATAAAAATAATATCAAACTTTAAGGATTGCTTTTGTTCCCTCGAAATGATATTTCATTAATAAAAAAATTAATATATAATCTAATATATGATCTATATATATATATATATATATATATATATATATATAATCATTATGATTATCTATATCATCTGATTATCTATAATCATAATTATATATAGATAATATCTACAATGTTTTATATAAAATAAAATTATATTAATAATATAATTTATTAAATTCACTTAAGTTATACTTATATGACTTATCAATTAAATTCATATAAGTATATGAATACTTGTATATTTTCAATATTATTTTATAATATATAATATCTTATAATAGAATATCTTATAATATATATAATATAAAAAATGAAAGAGTTAATGTTTTTAAAATAATTTACATTGATGATGATGATGTAAAGAAAATAAAAAAATTATTTTGTTGAAAATCAATTGTCAATCAATAATATTTAATAATTGACACGAAGATCGGTAAAATCGGAATGATGGTTTACAATCAATAATCGATGATCATACTTGATTTGAAAATCCGTAAAACGATATTAACGATTGAAATCGTGCGATTTCAGAGGCAAATTATCAGACTGCAGGCAATTACCAGGTGGGGGACCGATATAGAGTGGAGCGGTTTGAGAGTTCCGAGAATCGGTCGTGGCTAAAAATAAAATCCCACCCGGGAGCAGTGATTATGTTCCAAAAAAAGAGAACTGAGCGAAACGTTCTCTTCAGCGTGTACAGGTGCCGCCAATGAGACGAAAGCAAAGGGACAAACGAGAAATTGCCGTGTGTTCGAGAATTTCGCATTGCCCCGCATAAGAAGAACCCTCTCACATATTGCTATGCAGTACCGTGCCGCTCTGAGCTTCAGCTCCGCTTAATGAAGTTGTCGGTTCAGAACGTTTACAGGTGGGGCCTACCTGCGTGTGGTCCATTCACAAGGATTGCCGCGGAACTGGTTAGGAGTGCTTTACATCTTTACATTTACCTCACGAACCGTTTCGAGTTCGTCGAGCCTCGAGATGCTCTTTGCTTGAACAAGATCGATTGTCGTTTTCATCATCATCGTCGTCGTTAACGATAATCGTTATCATTATTATTAAAATCGCAATTGTTTGTTGCTGTTTCCGCGGTAAAATTGTGATAGAAAAACGATTATTATTATCGAATAAATACAACGAAACAGCTTGTAAAAAGATATTTGAAAGAAAGAATACAGGAATACTAAAACTTTAAGTATAAATACTATCTATTTTAAGAAAATCAGCGAATCAGTCATTTGTACATAGATATTTTGAATAATCGATGAATTTAATACATCGCATTGTGATTTGAGTTTCTCTCTGTTAATCACTTACACGGTCTCGTTTTTCTTTTTTTTTTCTTCTCTCTTTTTTTATTTTTTTCTGTTTTGTTCTTCAAATATAATTTTTTCTTCTTTCGATATTCGCTACATTTTCTTTTCTTTACTGCAATTTTATACATAGTTTTATACATTACAAAGTATACAAAGCATATATATATACTAAATATATAGTATATAGTATATAGTATATGTACAGTATTATTGACATGCAGAATTAAATAATCAGCCATTTTTTACTAGAATAAATTCTAACTAAATTTCAATCTAAATTGAATGATATTCATATAAAATGATATTCATATATTTTCATTGTTATTTCCTTTTATAAATTATTTTTATCTTCTCAAATCTATTTATTTACTTTTTTCCAGACTATGCATCGGCAACAGAGGATTCGATCTTCGTTATCGTCATCTTTATTATCGTTGCCATTCTCAATGTCTCGATCATCCATTCTACCCGCACCGCTATCACCAACTACATCAATATCGTCTGTGACAACATCTACATCAACTTCAACGTTGTCATCACCGTTGTCATCGTCATCCATCTTTTTACCATCGTCTGCAACGTGGTCGACATCCAATTTATCGTCGTATTCTTGGAGTGTACAACAAACCTCGTATTCGAGGTTACCCTCGTTACCAAGCGAATTGTCGATCATGTCAATATCCTGTCCAAGACTCGTCTCTGTGTTAGCCTGGTCTGTGACGCTTTTACTTGTTTCATCATGCATCGGTTTAACGGACGCTGGCATTTTAAATGGACACCCTTTGGGTAAAAGGTCCTTTATTGATATTCAATGTAAGGGTATATATGATAAAAGTATCTTTGCCCGACTGGATCGAATCTGCGAGGATTGTTATAATCTATTTCGAGAACCTCAATTGCATCAATTATGCAGGTAATTATTCATTAAAACTTATATTATTATATATATGCATATATTTATTTATTATTAATGTATTTATTATAACAAATTCTTAATTTTAAGTAGATTCAGATAACCATCGACAAAAATACTTAATAGATAAAATTTTATTATATTTTATTTTATTATATTATATTTATTATTATTATTATTAAATAATATACACATTGTTTCGAACATATTGTCTCGAATATTCGGCAAACTCGCAGATATCCTCTTTTATTTTGATAATACATATATGTTTATTATATTTAATTTCGGAATATTACAATATATTTTTCATGAAAACATTAATAACTAATAACATAAATTGATAACTTATTAAAAATTTTCTTTCATTTTCCATTGTTAAATATTCTAAATTCAAAATATTGAATTTTCAAAATTTTGATAGTAACACATATACAATCACAATTTTTTGTTAATAACATAATCATATATCACAAATTCAAGAATATTAGAATAGTTACTAGATTACTGATAAATATGCAAAGACAGAGAAAGAATAAATATTGGAATATATTTATAGATTATCATAAATGTAAATAGATATTATATTATATGTCATATTTTTACAATGTATCAAATTCAATTTGTTATTTCCTTCAATTACAAAATAATAAATTACAAAATATATAATTTATAGTCGAAGGTTGTCTCAAAAATTTTTGTCTCACATTTGTGAGAATAAATGATAAATATTTTACTTTACTTTCAGATCTAGGACGCAAGGTATCGCGAATTCATCGGATTATATTTAGTGTTATATTTTGAAATCTTTTCCAGGAAAAACTGCTTTACATCAGACTACTTCAAAGGATGCTTAGACGTATTGTTATTACAAGACGAAGTAGAAAAGATCCAAACATGGATCAAGCAACTTCATGGAGCGGAACCCGGGGTTTAGGTAGCTTTTTATTTTATGTTTATGATTTCTTATCCGCGCATTTTCATTTTACGGCTTTATACATGTATTACATACCAAATGCATTTGCTTCTCCTTTTTCCCTTTATTTTCGATCAGTTCTCTTAATTTTAATCACCTTATCATTTTTTTCTGTTTTATTTTTTTCATTAAAAAATTTTCCATCCCATTTAAATTTTGATAAATATCTTTCTATACATTTTACACAGTTTTCAATTTTTACTTTAAATCTTTCTCTTTTTTCTTTCTCTTCTTTTTCTTTTATTCTACGATTCTTTAGTTTTCTTTATTTTTTGGTTACAATTTTTTTATTTTCGTTGCTCGTTAACAAACTCTTGTTGCCGATAGTTACCAGCATTTACCATCGAGCTAGTTATTTTCTGATCGACGCATATGGTTTACCTTTGATGTCATCTCAAGAATTTACGAACCACAACTCAACGATGCATATGATATGTACGATGATACGCGATTTTCGCGCATGCTGTATATTCCTTTAGGTAATTTTCAGCAGATTTTGCAACAAAAAAATAATATTGTTTAGTATTTGGTCGATATACGTATTTTAATATATATTTCGTTAGATGTATTATTTTAATATACATATTATGCATATTTTAATATACATATTATGCATATTGGAAATAGTAATTTTTCAAACTTTTTATTCGATAGCATATTTTCATTTTTATACTTTTTATCTTTTTATGTATAACACATCGTTTTTGCATACATTTTTTCAAATTTTTGTCACGCATTATCGTGCCTCGTTGAAAATATATATTTTTTGTGTTAACATAACTTTTCAGAAAACATGATCAGTATAGGATGCCAAAGGATAAGACAACAAAATGGAGAATAATAAAACATATTTTTGCAACGTTCAAATATTTTTGCAGGTTTTCTTGTCGGAAGCAGTTACATATTTTTTGATCTCCTTACAATTGCAATTTTTTACAATAGAATCGTATCTATTATGTTTTGTTATTTTATGCTTCATTAAAAGGTGCAATAAATGAATGGCACTTTTTTGAATTTCGATTTATTTAATATTTGTTCATGTTGATGGATTCGTTTGTATTTACTTATATTATATATATAAAAAAGCATATATAATAATATAAATCATAAAATTTATTAAAAATAATAATGATAAAAAAATAATAAATAATAATAAAAATAATAAAAAATAAAAAAATAATAATAATGAGAAAATTCTTTATTAAAACATAAAACAAAACTAAATAAAACCAAACAAACGGATCTTAAATTTTTCTTTTTCGTTATTTCTTTTTTTCTTTTCTTTCTTTCTTTTTTCTATAATAATTTACAAAAATTTAATTTATATAATTTAATTTATTTTTTTTTTAATTTAGGCAAGACTGCTTTGGTACGGAATATTTTACAAGCTGTATTCAAGCATTGCTGCTTGAAGATGAAAAGGAAAAACTTTACGAAATGGTCGAGTACCTAGGTCGCAAGAAGTAAGAGGAAGAGAACACAGAAGCGCTTTCATCGTGAAGGCTTCCATTTTTATGACATCTACGATGAATGATTTTAATAAGACCAACGAGAAACTATAAGAAACAACGAGAAACGAGAAACTATAAGAAACAATTTTTATAAAAAGATCATTACAAAATTGTGAAAAATTACAATATTCGTTTATGCTACTTCTTTTATGAAAGAATACTCTTAAATTGGGAATTTGAGGCACGCAATCATACTTTTTCCATTCTCTTCTATGATATATCATATAGAACAACAAAAATGATATTATCGAAGTAACTAATAATTGTTATACATATATATACATAGACATTCATCCGAAAAAGAGGAGAAAGAAGAAGAAAAAGAGAAAAAGAGAGAGTAACAAAAAGATATAAAAGAGAAAGGGAAATATATATATATATATATATATATATAT
>NW_025222686.1:364442-417567 GCF_014066325.1 Apis laboriosa
AAATACTAAAGTTTTACTATTTTTGAGGAGAGTTATCAATTTTTATTTATATTTATTTTTTACGGTTTATTTTTTATCTTTATTAAGATAAAAAAATAAAATTTTTCCCTCATATATTATTTTATCCTTTTTATTACTATTATTTGTTATTTTTATTATTATTATTATTATTATTATTATTATTATTATTATTATTATTATTATTATTATTATTATTATTATTATTATTATTATTATTATTATTATTATTATTATTATTATTATTATTATTATTTATTATTATTATTATTATTATTATTTATTATTATTATTATTATTATTATTATTATTATTACTGTTATTATAATTATTATCACCATACCAACATAATTTACAGTATTTCCATTATTATATACTGTTACTATATTAATACTACTATTGCTACTGCTATTCCTGCTATTGAATCATCAATATTACTACCTCCAATAATTCTACTATCGCTGTTATTACTACTCTTGCTAATTGCAAATAAAATCACTTATGTTGTGCCATCATAACTATTCTTTTTTTACATTATTACTATCATTACTACTAATATCACATAATACTATTGTCATTATTGTTATTATTATAACAACAAAAACAATAATTATAAAACTATGCAACAATTATTATTACAAATATTGTTATTATTTTTCTTAATAATAATTACTGTTGCTACTGCTATTGCTATATTTATTATTATTACTATTACTAAAACTAATAGTACACTTACTATCATTATTATTACTAATATTATTATTCCTATTACCTTATTGTTATTGTTATTATTATTATTATTATTATTATATTATTATTATACAATTATTATATTTCTATTATTGATATTTTGTAATATAAATATTATATTAGATTATTTTACATTATATTGTATTTGTTATTATAGCATACTTATTGTTGTTTAATTATTATTACATAATATTGCTACGATAGTATCACAATTTCAATTTTTTTTTCGATAATTGGAAAGAAAGAAAATTGATAAATATAATTAATTAAGGAAATAATTATGATTATGCGAATACTCATTCATGAATCGAATGATGAACGGAATTATGCATATAGTAAACATATAATATTTATTTATTTGTTCACTTTCTTATAGTTTGAAGAAAGTGATCGTAAAGCGGTCATAAAACTTATGCAACAATGTTCTTTGAAATCTATAAGAAAACTATTATCGAAATTTATAAGTTTACAGTTCGATAGATGATCTCTGATTATCAAACAAAAATTGTAAATGGACGTATAGTGATTCCATTAATATTATTGAACATTATTTATTCTTTTAACACTCATTCCCGAGCATTGGGAATTACGAACCATTCCAAAATCAGTATTGAAATCATTCCGATGCCGTTCCAAAATGTCCATTATCGACATGTATTCGTTTCTACCTCGTAATAATTATTTTTTGAAATCATTTACATATATTGTACATACATTTAACATCTGACGAAATTAATATTCAATGAAAAAAAAAGAAGAAGATAGAAAAAGAATATGAATATATATATATATATATATATATATATATATATATATAAAACATTGTATTTGTATTTGCTGTATGTTGTTTCGTGTCGTTGTGTCGTCGTCGTCGTGTATGTGTGTATGTATGTATGTGTGTGTGTGGATGTGTCAATTGTTTATTTTACATATAATATATATTTCATATGTGTTTGATATATCTATTAAAACAACTCTATTTGACCAAATGCGTAGGTAGAAACGAAAAAAAATTGGTTTAATATGCATATATTATTCGATTTCATTAAATTCTTGTATGCTCTCTCTCTTTCTCTCCTTTCTTTTCTCCTTCAACCTTCTTATATCACTTATTTATTACATCAATGATAACTCAAAAATTACAATTTTTATGAATTTTTAAAAATTTTTAATTTTTATAAAAATGTGTAAGATTATCATATTAAAAAATTAATTATAAATTTTAAACTTAAAAATTCATTATAAAGATTAAAATTTAAAGAATAAAGATTATAAGCGATAAAGATTTTTTTTATACTAACATCTTAAAAATTATAAATTTTGTATTATGTCATTATTGTAATAAATAAGCAATATATATATTACATTTTATATAATATATATAATATATAATGTATAATATATATAGTACATGCATACATGTATATATATATATACATTATACACGCACTTCACATTCATATAATATACATATAAACACACATATATGCATAAAAAACTGCAACATATGCTTTATGTATCTAAGTGATGTGTGTGTCTATACATATATAACGTGTGCGTATATGCAAACGATTGACATGAATATTTAAATCTATTTTTATTTGGCGCGAATAAAAATGATTCAAAAATGAATGTATTTATAAGTTCTTTCTCTACCTTCTCTTTCTCTATTACAATTCATATAATATACATATAAACACACATATATGCATAAAAAACTGCAATACATGCTTTATGTACTAAGTGATGTGTGTGTTTATACATATATAACGTGTGCGTATATGCAAACGATTGACATGAATATTTAAATCTATTTTTATTTGGCGCGAATAAAAATGATTCAAAAATGAATGTATTTATAAGTTTTTTCTCTACTTTCTCTTTCTCTATTACAATTATATTATCAAATCTGTCTAATGATTTTTTTAATAATTTCTTTTTTTTAATATCAATATTATATGTAATTTATATTGTAATTTATACATAATTTATGTAATTCTCAATTTAATTAAAAAAATTAAAATTCAAGTAAAGATTTATTTTAAAAATTTATTTTCAATCAAAACTATAATTCATTTTAACTATATTATTTTTTATTTTTATTAAATTTTTTTAATTATAAAAGAAATTTTTAAAGTTTTTAATAGAATTTTTAAATAAAGTTCCTAATTTTATAAATTTTTTCTAATTTGATTGAAATTGAATTTGATGAAATTATTTGATTGAGCAACAAACTTATATTTAATAAAAAATCTTCGTGTTAAATGAAACAAAGTGGGAATGGGAAAGTGCAACAGCAAAACAGAATGATTTTATTCTCTTTCATTTCATCTAGCACAAATTTAAATTATTTATAATCAGATTTATATCGGACGTGGACAATATATTATCTCTTCTATCATTAGATATGGTTTAATTCCTTTCTAGCGAATTTCCGTAAAAGAAGAATACATTAAATATTATCTCCACTTATTACTAGATTAGGCAAAAATATTTATTTTAAGTATATATATCATATGATTAAGATCGTCTGAAAGCATAGCATTGTGTGATCTCAATCTAATCTAATAACCATAGGAATCTAACTAATCTAGTAACCATAAGAATAATGTAATCTTACATGTTTTTCTTCTACGAAAATTCGCTGGAGAGAAATTGAGCATATTTAATGATATTGAGAATAACATATTATCCACGTTCCTTAATCTTCAATAACGTGTTTATAATATATAAATAAATAGTTTATAATATATAAATAAACTTGAGCTCATATTTTTGTATATCAACTTTTATATTTATTTTGATTTTTTGAATCAAAGATATTCTTCAATGATATTCCACAAATATATTAACATCCTATAGATCATATATCTTATTCTCCTCTATCCGCACCATGTATGTAAAGGATTTAGTAATTCATAATTCGTTTCGTACAATGAAATTTTAAAATTAAAATTACATTTGCAATAACAAAAAAATGTTAAAAGAATGTATATTTATCAATTATATTTTTATTTTTTTTTTATAATTAAAATATAATATATAAATTTAATATATTACACATTATACATAACTATATATTTGTGTCTATAATATTTATATATCATTGTTTGATCTTTCTTTCTATTGTTTTATTGGTCATTAATCAAATGTTATTTCTATTGAAAAATTTTATATCAAAAAAACAAATATAATGTCAATATATAATTCAGATAATTAATATGGGCTCAGATTAAATTAATAATACATATTAATATTATAGAATCAATATATTTTAAAAATATTCACAATCATTTTGTGAAAATTTGTAAACATACATATTTACATATTGTAAACATTTTATATGTACTTACCTTCTTAATAAACATAACATATGATAACTATGTACAATTAAAGCAAGTAAAAAAATAATAAATAATATTAAAAAAAATATTTTATTATATTTAAAAAATTAGCTTTGAAGAAAAAAAATGAAAATAAGTAATATATATTAAAATAACTTTTTATGTGTTATTTTATGTAAATACAATATATGTGTATATATATACACATAATAATATATCACATGAAAGTTTATAAGCAAATTTTGTCAAAATTTTATAGATCAACTTATATTGCACTACCTATTAAATTAATTTGGATAAATCAATTATTTTAAAAATAGAAAATTAAAAAATGACTTTAAAAAGAAAAGAATATCTTTGCTTTTGTACTTTTATTAAAAATTTAATAATAAAAAAAAATGTTTTTTATATTTATGATAACTATAACTATAATTAAAGAAATCTAAAGAAATAGATAATGGAAATTAAGAGAATTTTAAAACAATATAAATATTATTCATATTGAATAGATTAGATTATTTATATTTTTATGTATTATTTTATAACTTCTAGATTACTATAAAAGATTTAATAAAATGATTTCTAAAACTATTTTTATTTTTATAATATTTCAATGTTTTTAGAAAAAAATTTATTATATAATTTCTTAACTATATAGAATAAAAAAAATATTTATATAAATATTATTTTAAATAACAAACTTTGTTATTTAAATAATAAAAAATTAATGCCATTTCATTAAAGAAAAATGAAAATCGATTTCTGTTTCATTTAAGATATCTCCTTTCTTTTTTAAATTTTATATTCTTTAAATAGTTAAATTTTTTGATTTATATAAGAAAAAAAAAAAATAATCGATATCTATAGATATTTATAATGCTTTATATGATATATCATATATGTGTGCTAATTAAATATATGTTATATTTAATTTCTATAAAACATTAATATATACAATTAAAATTATTGTACAAATACTGCAAAAGTATCTTAAATTAATATCTACAATTTTTCTTGTTTACGATTTGTACTGTCGCGTAAATTTTATAATTGAACAATATTACAAATGTAATAGTATTGGATAATATTTGGATCGCCGAGCAAAGTTTTTTTTATTCCTATCTATATTTCATCAAAAAATTATTATACATTTGTGCTTAATAATAAAACTGCAATAAATATGTAAATATTTAAGTAAAGAAGGAATATGATTAAATAATTGAATTTTTACATAAATCTTTAGGCACTGTATTGTCTATGTATAGTAATTTATATATACAAAATGTTAATAAGTTTTGAAGAGTTAATTGTAAAGACTAAAACAAATTCAAAGTTATATACAAAAATATCAGTTGAGACTTATTTGTCAATGAATTAAAATTTATGTTAAAGAAAGTAAAGAAAACATAATAAATCAATGATATACCAAAAAATGTTTCATTCTATAGTGGAATTCTTTATATAAATGAAATTTTATATTCAAATTTCAACTGAGTTCCTATTATTTAAACTACTGTCAATTTTTATTTCATTTATATGAACATCTTTATATTATAATATAATTAGAAATGTATATATAATATTGAATGATACAAAATAAATAAAAAATTAATTCATTAAACGTTAATTCATTCATTAAAAAAGTTATCAAGATTTTCAAATTGTTTCTAAATTTATAATATTTAATACATTTTAAAGAAATTGTTTCGAGAATGTTTTCTTTTATATGAATATCTCTTATTTTACTCTTATTAATTGAATGAAAAATTAATTGAAGAGAATAATTAAATTGACTTCTAATATATGAACAACTTAATTTTGTGAACATATTTATATCCCAACAAAATCATATAAATGAAATTTTATTTTTTATAATTTTTAATATTTTATTCTTGATTTGTCTAATGAAAATTTTGACTTATTATGACTTATGACTTATAACTTATAACTTATAACTTAATAAATAATAACTTAATAAATAAGCCACAATCAATATTTTTATATATGAATCGTTTTAGTCTCTAAAATCGAGCCTCCAAAAATAATCCTGTATATGGTAATATATTGTCTATAATATATAATGGTAACTTACATTCATCTTATTAAATGATATACCATATATGTAAAGATTTTATCGTAGATTAATCTATCATGTATCAAATTGTTGAATTTAACTTTGTGTTAATAATATATATTTATGACAAATTTATATATCGTAACGATATATAATATAAGTTACGAAGATCGTAAATTTATTCTAACAGATCAAATTTTCTAAAAATAAAATCTTTATATATATGGAAGTTTACTCTTTTTATACATAATTTTGAGTTATATGAATTACAAAATAAATTTTTTTCTATCATAATGGTTATTATTATATCAAAGAATAATTGAAGGCACGTATCAACATGCAATATATCTTTTTTTTCTTTTTCCTTTCTAATCTCTTCTTAATTAATCTCATACATTCTTGTACTACTCTTTGTACTTCTTATATAAAATTTTCAAAAGTTTTTATTTAAACTTTTAGTAAAAAACAATTTAGACAGATTTTCCATGAACGCGAAATCTGTATAAACATGTGTATTCAAGTTGGCCATGATTACTATGTACCCTTAGTTCCACATATTCATATGGCGTTTTAATCGTTGTATTCTACATTTAAAAATATTACTTATATTAAAATGTATCTTAAAAAAAATTGTTGAAACAAAAAACTTGTAACTCGATCATCCTGAAATTCGCCATATAATTTTTCAATTATTTTGAAAATTAGTTAAATTAATTATTTTGATATTTAAATTTCACAAATCATATTTTTCATTATTTGTTAAATTTTGTATTTTTCCAAACGTAATCTGAATACAATAAGTAAAAATATGTTATATATTTATATGTTTAAATAATTATATATTAAAACAAATTTATGACAATGTTTCTAAATATACAAAGATGATTCTAAAGCAATCTAATTTAATTATAAATTAAAAAAAAATTTTAAATTAATCTTTCTTAATATTTTGCGATTTTTAAATGATCTTGAACTTTTATTTCATATTATTCATAACCTCTTATGATTTTGTTTTATTCGAAAATATTAATTTTTCTTTTTTTAAATAATATGAAAACTATTTATAAAAATACATAAATACACATAATTATAATTATATGAAATTAAAAATATGGTTTTTGTGATATTTAAAATGAGAGATTTAAAAATTATTTTCAGGATGATCTATATAACTATAAAATATTATGTTAAGAATAACTCACTTTAACTGGAAAATATTGTAAATTATTATCTGAACCTACAAATTCGTAATCACCGAATAATACAGGTTCAGAATCATTTTCGTCAAGAAAACCCTGTAATAAAAATATTAATTTAAATTGTATATCTTTATATATAAAAATATTAAATATATTTACCCAGACATTAAATTTTCTAGGAGCACTTCTCATTTCACTATTGGGCAATATCGATTTTGGTGCATGTTCGACCGTAAATCCAGTAATGTAAATAGAACTACGTAATTTAATTAATAAATATCCTGGAAAGCCTTGAAATGCCCAACAAATACCTGGTTGTATTGGATTTCCTTGTATTACAGTACGAGGATTATTATTTTCATGATAAAGTGTAAAAAAAGCCAATACTTTGAATGCTCTAGTTTTTATGTCATATTTTTGTGTACAACGTGTACTAATAATTTGACCGCCTATTAATAAAAATACATATTATAATTCAAATAATTATTCGATGAATTGATATAAATTTACCGGCAGATTCTAAAGCATAATCAACACGACCCGTTTTATCCGCATCATATATCTTTATAGCTTCTTTAACTATTTCTCGTACACGGTTATCTGTTATAAGATTATTATTATTAGCAATCCATGATTTGTCTTGATCTATAAAAAAGAATTATTCCTTCAATCTTTTTTTGTTATATTTTATATATTAAGAAAAATAAATATTTTAAATTATTACTTTGATCAAGTACCTTTAACTTTTTCTATTTTTGATATTAAAATATCAGCATGATCAATTAAGACCATTTCAATATATTTTTCTAATTCTTTATTAGTAATGTGATTCATATATGTATTACAATATTTTAATTCTGAATAAAATTTATTCAACTTTTCCAATTGCGATTTAATAATATCAATTTGAGCATATATATCAGCTAATTTATATTCTTTTAATTTCTTTTCCAAAAATAATATTTCATTCTGAAAAAAAGAAATATATACCAGTCAATATATTATATATATATATTATATATATAATAATACTAAGTTGTATAAACTTACATCATATTGTGACCAAGCATATGTTTTTAACCATTGAAGCGCTTGTATTATATCAGAAAGTTGATCCTGTATAAAAAGAAATGATTAATCAATAACAGCAATTAAAAAAAGTTTTTCCTATTGAAAATAAAAATGAAGATATGAAAACTCTTACAGGTTTTTCCATTTGATCTTCTAAATTGTTAATTTTATTATATAATTTTTCAATAATCGATTGAAAATTATTTTTTTCAAACATTTCCTCCTTTAAAAATAATTGTTTATCACTTACAACTAGTTCAGATCCAAAGTACTGTGTAATAACTTTGGTTACAGGAAATAATCTTAAGAAATGTACTAAATACCAGCTACCTGAAATATAAAAATATTATGTCCTTTATTTTTGTTTGTAATTTGCAACAACTATTGAGAGAAGGATAGACAAAGAGACTCACCATTTTGATGATATCAAGATATAGAGATTAAATCCATATTCCTTCAAAAATATGAATACTTCAATTTTTCAATTACCAAAATAAAATAATTTTACTTTCTCTATCCTTCTCCCATTAAATTTAAATATTGATTTCATTCATTAATTTTATATAAAAAATTATAATATTACAAATATCTAATTACTATATTTAATCAGAACTATATAAGTATTTTATTATGCTGCATGTCGCGTTTTCTCTATCAAACTAAGATCTTGATTGGATGAACATTTTATATGCTATCTTTAAATTTTTTTGTATCAAACATTTTTAATTAAATTGTTTTTATTCATATATATAATATTGTAAACATTATATCATATTGCTAGTACGTTTCATTCATTATATGCAACATGTAATAAATAATGTTTCGCAAATATGTTGGAGCATGTTACATGTCAATAATAAATGATATTAAAACGTATAATTCCTATTTCAGTTAAGAAAACGCGACATACAATAATGTGCATATAAATGTCTACATAATTTAACATAATTTCTAAACGCGTTGTACATCCGTTGAACGTGATCTTATAGATACCACAGCACCGATTATATATAAAAATAATATTTCGATATCATTATTATTATTTATTTCGTTTATATTTACGTTAAAGAATATTTACTAATTATTATTGAAATTTATATAAAATATATCCAATATAACATGATAGTATTTTTCAACATTGATATAACATCTATCGCTCATATTTTAAATATATATGCATATATAATATATAAATTTTATATTAACAATTAAACAAATTTTTTAAAAGAAAAAATCAGTAATTAATTCCTACAAATACAATATAAAATAAATATTAAATAGTAGAAACATAATATATTTTCGTAACTTCTGAAAACTCAATTTTAGAGTTCAAAACAAACACAAAAATTGATAAATAAAAATGTTTGTTAAGATTTATTTATTAAATTAATACATTATAAGAAATTTAAGTTTTTGTTAAATAAAATGAGATAAAGATAGAGTTATTTCATTGTTATAACTTAATAAATAAACCTCAAACAGTCTTGTATATCAATTTTTGTATTTTGACTTCTAAAATTTATGTACTTCCTCTCCTTCACTCTTCTTTGCTAGAGATATCCAAATATATTAATATTCTGTGTGTGTGTGTGTGTGTGTGTGTGTGTGTAAAATAAATTTAATTAAATTTCATGTTGCTATAAGCTACATATAAAATAAATAAGAGCCAGCAAATGAAAAAGTTTTTCAGAAATAAAAAGTATACCTAATTATTAAATTAAATTCTAACCAATGCTAAGGCATCTCGGGTAAAGACACGTTCATACCGGGCATAAAATATATTGATAAATTTTTAAACACTTTTATATATTCAATAAATAAATCGCTTCGAAAAGATGTTAAACTGATAATATCATTAAAGATGCGATAGCTCATCTCAGTGACATCATAGGGAATATTGTGCAGAGAATCCAGACAGATAAAGGACTGATTTTGCATGATGTAAGTTCCTGAAACAAAAAGAAAAAGAAACGCCAGGATAGGTTTCACCGGTCTTCCCGAAGATGCCAAGGCAAAAATTCGATCTTGTGGATGAATATAATAGAAATCATTCCACACTAAATCGATTATTTTTTATTCTTTATATCGGTTTTTTTTAACTGAAATATGATGCAATTAGGAAGGCAGAAAAAAAACATTTTGTTTTGTTTCGAATTTGTTTAAAAAATACAGCTTTTGTTTCGAATTTGTTTAAAAAATAAAGCTTTAAATCTTACAATTTTTGTCAATTTTCACGAAATTGATTTGCATTTTTGAATTTTCTCTGTAATCATTTATCAGATCGAATTGTTTTTTTTTATTTCGAAAAATTATATTTAAAAATATTTCTTTTAATATTGAAAATTATAAAGTAATATAAAAATTTTTATTTTGCAAATTTTATCGAAAAGATTAAAGATTAAAAATATAAAAAAAAAATATATTATATTTCTTGAAATTTCAATTGCAAAATGAATTTTAATTTATGATGAAATTTTTAAAATTAATCATTGGCTATGAATTATTAACATATCGATAAATATGCTGCACGTTTTAATATTAAATAATATTATTATTTGCACTTAATAATCATTTATAAATCAAAAGATTTTATCATTTCTTTTTTAATAATGATACTTTATGACAATAACATAATTACATTAAATATTATATTATGAACAAGTTATATTATTACAAGTTTTACATAAGTTTTATATAAAGTTTTACATAACTTTTTCATGCGATAAAAATAGCTGTTTTAAATCTTATATAAATAATATATAAATAATTTCAAATATTTTCTTTCATACAAAAACAAAAATTCTATCCATTTTTTTTATTTATCATATATTTATCATTAATTTCTATTTTTTTCTGATGGAAGAAGATTATTATTTAATTTATTAATAATTTATCTCATCTATTGAGCAATAATTTTATATTATATTTATATTTATAAATAATAAATAAGCAAGTAAGCTAATATAAATCAATCTGATTATCACAAAAACTATCATAGGCAAAGAGTGATCAATAAAATTTATATATATATAAATGACTATTGAGCATAATAATAAAATGCATAATGTACTTATATCTTAAAATAACAACATTTTAAAAGTTCCATCAAAATTCATGTTGTAGTTAAAACTTTAAGAAATATATATGTCATATTTCTTTTTTAAATCTTTTTTATCTTCAATCTTTTCCAATTTATAAAATTTTCAAAATAAAAATTAAAAAAATAAAAATTATAAATAAAATTATTTATAATTTTCAATATTAAAAGATTAATTTTAAAATAAAAAAAAATGTATTTAGATATTGAATTTTTAAAATTAAAAGAAAAAAAAACTTTATAAATAGTTACAGAGATAACAATTCAGAAATACAAATTCGTTTAATAAGAATTGATAAAAATCATAGAATTCAAAGTTTCATATTCTTTAAACAAATTTGAATTCAGGAAAATAATGACTTCCCTTTTTGGTTCCTAATTTCATATCATTTACATTATATTTCATTTAGAAAAAAATCATTGATATTAAAATCAAAAAGTAATCGATTTGATATGAAATAATTCATAAATAAAGTATTAAAAAAAAAGAAAAAAAAGATAAATAAATATCGATATGAAGACACGGATTTCTTAATTGGCGAATCTCTTACAATGATTTAACAATTATAAAAATTTACCAGTAAGCAGAAGCAATAGCAATAAGGCAATCCAAAAAACTTTTAGACTTTTTTGATGGATCCAATTTCTGATATTGAATATACGGCTCAATAACCATGAGTCAAATAAAAGCATTTTGACCATAAAAAAATAAACATATTGTAAAGAACGATCAATATATTTCCAGATTTTAGATTCTGCAATTGAATAAAATTATTAATTATTTTAAAATAAATTATTAATAAATTATTTATTTTGTAATATTATTATAAATAAAGCTATTGCTTTGATATAATTTTTATATAATACATATGTTAGTGAACTATACCATATCTTTGATATTCATAAGTAGCATAATATTCTCTTCTTTTAACTGTTTTAAGTTTTAAAAACTCAAGAAATTTATTGAACCATAGAACCATAATTAATATAAAACTCATGAATTGTTGTGTTATTTTATTTCTCTGGTTATAGTTCTTTGGAACTATTTCCTCTAATTCAGCATCGGAATCAAGAGAAGATGTAATATTACATTTCCGAAAATTTATATATTTTGATGGTAAATCAGAATATAATAATTGCCTGTAAAAAAACATATTTTTATAATAGAAATGATAAAATATTTTTGGTTTTATATGCTACCAAAAATAATTTATGTTATTAATCACATTTATCAACATTATGCAAAAAACAAATCACAAACCTTGATTCCCAGTTTTTCGAATTATCAGATTTTGTATAAATTATTTGTTGATGACTACAATATTGTTTTACATGCATTTTTGTATATTGGATTTTAGATTTTAAATTTGGCATATGTGTTCCATAAAATTCATTCATTTCATTAATGGGCTATAAAAAATAGAAATAAAATACAATTAAAAATAGATTAATATTGATATTATATTAATGTTATTAATATTATTAGTTAAAACATGTTGGAATTATATTAATAAAATATTGTTGGAATTATATCATATTATACTTACTATATAATTTTCTACTTTTGTTCCTTCCTTTTCTTCGACATTTCTTGTTTCACATATATCAGACAAATCATATAAAAATTGATTAGAATCCTTTACATTTGAATGAATAGAACGTCGTGACATATTAGGCATTGCTAATATACCTGGCGCTATTTCATAACGACACTTAGAAGTTTCGGAATAGGTATAATCCGTTTTCGGAAATACACTGATAAAAAAATTTTAAAAATTGAATATAATAAATCAATACAATATACAAAAATAATTGCACAATTAAATGCGTTTTTACAAATAGAGATAATAATAAATAGAGAATTATTATAACAACATATTCGATATTATATACAATGAGAAATTAATATAATTATAAAAAAATAAACATATTGTATGTATAATAAATATCAAATAAGTTCCCAAAATTTATGCATTAAGAATTAAATTTCAATAAACTATAAGATTTTAATTTGAATTTTGATTTTTGAATCTAACATTTAATATAATATTAATAAGGATATATACAAAATATTCATATTCATTATAATAAATTCCAATATACATATATATTATAGAAATTAAAAGCATAAATGAAAAATCATTCAACATAAAAATTTAATTTTTTGATCTAAGCAATAAAAAATACAAATATATAACAAATTCAAAAGATTTTTCTTTGTAATCTTCCAAAGAATTCAAATCATGATCTATTTTTTTCTATAAACAATACAAAATCATTTATTATTTATTAATTAAAATAAACAATCAATTAAAATAAACAATATACTAAAAAATATTAAATATTTAATAATAGATTCTATTTTAAAAGCAGATATAATCTTAGATATAATCTTAGAAAAATTAATATCTATCTTTCAAACAAACAAGAATTCTTACTTTTCCAAGAACAGATAACATAGTAAATATATTTTTATATAAAGAATTTTCAGTATAAAGTACCTTTTAAAATTTAAATAATTTACATTATGATTCATTCATGTTTTTCTAGACAAATAAAAAAAAACAAAAGTTGTATCAATATCAAAATTGAATAAAAATAAACATAAAAACCTGAAAATTATAAATTGATTATTTTAATCAATTGCATGTACAAATTTTTAGAGAAAATTATTAAAAACCTATTAAAATAACTTTTAGAATTCAACAATATTTTAACATCCAATTAATATGAATTTTGGTGATATCGCTTAATCACAGACATTTTTATTAATATTCAAACAATGCTTTCATAAAAATCAAATAGCTTATTAAAATATAGAATAAATATATAGTTTAATTAAAAGACTAAAGATTATTGACATACTTATTATATTAGTAAATAAACATATGCTTAATTTTATAAAAAAAATTTTTTCATATATAAATACATGCAAATCAAAATAAATGGAATTTTTAAATCTGGTCTTTATTGAAAATGAAGTTACTGAATCAAAAAAATTAGTTAGTTCTATTAAGAATTAAAAATATAATATAAAAACTATAATTTTTCCAATCCAAAGAAACTTGTTCATAGACAATTTGCTTTAGAAAAAAAATTTAATCACAATTTTTATAATCAAATTTAAATGAACTTTTGATATAGTAAAAGAAATCAGGACTTAAATGATTCTATTGAAAAATGAAAAATCTAGTGTATTATATTAAAGAATAAAATATAAACAATAGCCATTAAAACTCTATATGAAAATATTGAAATAAAAAAACTTAATCTTTGGCTAAAAAGCTAACAAGATTTCATATTTAAAATTTAAAAAAAAAATGCTTTTAAAAAATAAACATTATAAGATCTTAATATACTATCAATGGAGAATGAATCAAAAAATCCTAATAAAAACTTATCAAGTACTGATGAGAAATAAATTAAATTATGGCTCAATAATTCATAATTCAACAAAATCTAATATATTTAAAATAATTAAATCCATTCAAAATACAGCATTGAGATTACCTATAGAAAACTATATAAATCTCCAAATATAATTAAAGAAACAATCCAAATATAAATCCAAATATAAATTAAAGAAACAACACTCAAGAAAAAAAAAAATTTTCAATCACTTATCATAATCAAATCCTCATCATAGACAAATCTATGTACAATAATATATTCTTAAATAGATATTACATACTTATACATATATAAGTATATTAAATAACCAAAGCTATAAGAAAATCTTTTTAAATAAAAATATCAATACCAAATATATCATTGAAAGAAATCACAGAAATATAATACCTTGAACTATAAAAACTTCAAAAATAAATACATGTGGTAAAATACTTGAAAAACGAAAAAACTAGCATAGAATGCAAAACTGAATTCATAAATTCATGAACAATAAATGCATAAATTAAAATAAAATTATATTGATGCATTAAAAACTGGTCAAGATTTATTATCAACAACAGCAATTGAAAATAACACATTTTGCAACAATTTTATTTATTGCTAAATTATTGATAAAGCCTTCTATATTATATAAAATTAATCTCTAATGTTCTATTATTTATATCAATTTTATGAATTCTATAAATATCGTACATAATAAAATATATAAAAAAATAATACATCAAAAAAAAGACATACAAGTAATACAAACCTATATATACTGACTTCATTAATAATAATATATAATTCACAAATTACAACAAAAAAGATGTGATTTATAATAGTAAAAAAAAAAAAAATTGAATAGATTATAAACTAAAAAAACTAATAATATAAGAAAAAATTTACCAAAAAACTAATCAATATTTATAATCAATATAAATAAAAAATAATTATAATAAAATTTATAAAAAGGACAAAAATATTATACAAATATATATATTATACAAATATATATACAAATTATATATATATTACAAATATATATATAAATTTATAAAAATCAGCCATAAATGTTAGAAAGATCTAAACTGTTTCACAAAACAATCACAAAATTGTATAAAATACCAAATATGATTTGAATCCAATCATTATATCAAATATTCACATAAATTTGATATAATATGATTTAAATTCGATCACTATAACATCACAGAATCATATTAAAAATATTTTTCTTAACTACTTAATTAAGAAATAATTCTACAATGAAATATAATCTTTACAAAGAAAAATTAAATCTTTGTTGCTAATGATTATAAGCATTTATATATTATAATATATATAAAGCTAGTGTATATATATATATATGTATATATATATAAGTGTATATATAAGTATATATATATAAGTGTATATATAAGTATATATATATAAGTGTATATAAGTGTATATATATATAAAGCTTGAAATAAAAGAAAAAAAATTATTTTTCAAAATGTTCATTCTATTTACTAGTTTTATAGCATTAATGATTTTAATATAGAATAAAATAAATGTAAAATTGATAAAAAAATATATAAACTTTATTTATATTTAAAAAATTAATAAGTTAATTAAATTATAGAAAATTTAAATTAAAAAATTTAATTTAATTAAAAAATTTAATTTAATTAAAAAATTTAAGTTAATTAAATTGTAGAAAATTTAATTAATTTATTAATTCTAATTTTAAATTCTAAATTCTATAATACATACTTCCACCAATCACCAGCTTTTTTATAAATTTCATGTGCAGAATATAATTTATCTGATTCTTCTTGTTCTGTTTCCTCTGAAGAATAATCACTAGTGAAAGTTCTATGAAGAAAGGTAGATTTATGATCTTTTTTTTTTTTATATTCAAATAAAACTTCTTTATTGTCAGTTTGACCATTTGCAAATACTTGTTCTTTTGCTTTTTGTTGTTTAGATTGACATTCTCCTTTCTTTATATTAATAGAAGAATTTTCAAATTGTTTAGATTCATGTTCTAATGTTTCAATTTCTTTTTTTTTTTCTATTGTAATTTCTTGATCATTTATTTTGCTGCAATTACTGGATCTATTGCAAAATTAAAATGATAATTTGAACAACATAAAATATATTTAAATTTATATATTCTTTCATTATAATAATTAATATTTTATATTATATAATATTATTTATACAACATACGAAATTTTAAAACCAGATTTTTTACTATTTGCAATTTCTCCAGGAGTATAAGATTTCTCC
Organism: Apis laboriosa; assembly: GCF_014066325.1. Taxonomy (NCBI): domain Eukaryota; kingdom Metazoa; phylum Arthropoda; class Insecta; order Hymenoptera; family Apidae; genus Apis; species Apis laboriosa. The sequence goes on from NW_025222686.1 coordinate 381,663, forward strand.
CGACTTTGACTTCTTAAGTCATAATGATGTTCTAAAGTCTCTGGTTCAATTAAAGTGCTGCTTTGTATCAAAGGAGTTCTAGAACGAGATCTACTTCCACTTCTTAATTCATAATGTCGTTGTTCATTCTCCATAGTTTTGCTAAGAAAAATATAGATTATATTTTAAAAGAACTAATAAAATATTTCATAGAATCCTGGAAAGTACTATAATCTATCAATAATGTAATAATTAAAACTAGTATCTTTCTTGGTGAAAGTTATTTAAATAGGACTTTTTTGATTTCTATTTTAAGCATATTTCTAAATATATATTTTTCATACCTTTTACCTTTAGTAATTTCAATCTTTATTTCAAATTAACTCGCGAGATATTGAACATATCGTTCAATACGATATTATATATATAATTAAATAATATACTATTCTTTCTCCTTTTTTATTTATTATCTTAATAGAAAATAATGCTCGATATAATGAATATAAGATTATGATATTTCAAATTTCAATAATATTTTCATGAAAATATAAATACAAAATATTTTAAAAAAATATTTGTAAAAAAAATACATATATGTATAAGATATTTGTATACAGATGATATTTGTATACGTGTTGCGCGCGCACATGTATGGTATGTGCATATTTTGTGTTTCGATAAAAGTGCAAGAATTTTTTAGAAATAAAATTAAAAATATATTTCTGATTAGTAATAATATCTCAATTAAAATAAAATTGGATTTAATAGAAGTATTAAAAATAAATTTTATAATAATAGAAAGAAATCTAAAGAAATTTAATTTTATAATAATACGAAATCTCATTCAGGCATTTTGAAGGTAAATCGTATATAATAGATGTTATATTATCCATAATATTCAATAAAAAATATGACAATGTTATTACATATAAACAATGTAAGAAAATAATTAAACAAATTTGTATTTCAATGACTTTGCAAAAATATAAAAAAATTATTTTGCATAAAATATCTAGACGTTTGTGAATGTTGAGCTTGAATGAGATGAAATGTTATCTTTCAATTACGAGATAGTTGTAAGATGATTGTAGTACAATATACTGTATTGTATTTATATAATAATTAGAATTTATATTTTTTGAATGCATAAATTATTAATGTTGAGATTTCATATTTCCATTATCTATCTCCATGATATTTATAAAATTCATCTTAATTAATTCCTAATGTCTTTAAGAACAATATCCAAAAATAAGAAAAAATTATTATGTATATGAAGTTTGTCTATAAATACTTTGTTACAAAATTATAAGCAAATATTGAAATCCTCCAGATCCCAAATTGATTGATTATCTGGCCTCCCAGATCACTAGACACTATTTAATTTTTACTTAAAGAAGTTTAAAAAAAAAAAGTATATAATATAAAAATAAATATACATCAAAAATTAATTCAACAAATTAATAACTCAATTGAGATGTAATAAAATTTTTAAGAATTTCGGAATATAATATATTTTATATTATCGATATCAAACTTGAAGATGAACATTAAATAATAATTTAAATATTTTAAAGATTTTTTACAAATTAAGAAGTATTATGTAAGTAAACACGATCAACCTTATTCTCCAATACTAAATCTGCTAAATATTTATATTCAAGTCACATTCAATATTTGCTTGTAACGAAACATTTAAAAACAAATTTTAATAACATTTTTTTCTTATTTTCTTTTAGATTATATTTCTACAGTTTTGCCAAAAAATATGAAACGCTCTGTGTATATATATATATACATATATACATATATGTATAATAGTTATTATATATACATTAATATCAATTTAATTATATCACTACCTTTTCTGGAAAACTTTTCTATTTATAGAGAACTTACCAAAAATATATGAAAGAAATTTGTTATTCTTCTTAAATGATTCAATATGTTGTGTATTCAAAAAAATATAAAAATATTCACTTTACAATATTGATTAAATGATACAAATTGGTTTTTTTTGTTGTTATTTCGAAACGTCTGTCAATATTTGTCTTTCAAAAGATCTAAAATCTAACTTGAGTCTGCAACGCGTAGAAAACGACGAATCTGTATGCGCACGCATCTTACGATGATTCATTTTATAATACTCTCCCTAGTTTACCAATATACCAAAGTTACCAAAAAAATCAAATTATAATAATTACTTTTAGTTCAAAATAAATCAATTAAATTGATATTTTAAAATAAGAAAATTTAAAAAAATTATATTAGTAAATAATTTATGATCATTTTTTATGATTAAATTCTTGTAAGTAAAGAAAAAAAAAAATTAAATTTAGCTAGTTGAATTTTAGAAAAGATTTTAAAATTTTTGCATTTTTTTAAGTGTTTTTTTTATAAATTTTGATATCTAAAAATAATATCTTAATTATCAAAATTCAACGGGTTAAAATTAAAGTTTTATTTGCTAAGTCTCACATTTATATAGAAATGTTGCGAATTATTATCCAAATGAATTTTTATCCAAACCAATAGAAAAATAGAAATGTCAGTACGCGCCAAATTTAAATAAGTTTTCAATTAAAAAATTTCATATGATAATATTATAATTTATAAATATTTATTTAATAAAAAATATATTTTTATAAATATTTGTTTATATATATAATAAACAATATAATAATATTCGATATAATAACATTTTGCTTATATATTTAATTATCGTTATGATATTATTTTTTTCTTTACATTTGAGTTTTATATATATTACTAGATATTATATTATCTATATTATTATAGATGTTATATTGGATTAGATTTTAACTTCTAGCCGTAAAGTGATCGCTCATATAAATACATAATTTTATTTGAATTCGACCAAAAATATAATTCATTTGAATTTCTTTTTAATTTTAATTTAAGAGATTTAAATTTAATTTAAATTTAACATGTGATAATATTTTTATTATCCAAATAAATTCTATAAAAAAATCAAAACACAACTCTATAATAAGTCAAAGAATTTTTTAACTAAAAAATAATTTGAATTTGGCACACAATTTTTAATGTTTTTATCGCTCAATCGGAGTTAAAATTTAACATAACGTCATATAAAAAATCCTAAAAATACAAAAATTTGCATGCAAATAATTTTTGAATCATTGAATTAATAATAAAATCATTGAATTAATAAAATTATAATTTTTGAATTCTATCAAAATCTATAAGTTTTAAAAAATCCAAAAATTAAAGCTCCAAATTAAAGTTCAACATATTTTGTTTTCATTTAATATTTAATTTTTTGTTTTAATTTTTGATTGATTTAAATTCGTGTTTAACATTAACACTAAAAATGTAGTAATAAAATAATATTTTCATCTTTAAAGCTATTACTGTAATGTAAGTTATTTTTTTTTATTTTACTATTAATAAAAAATACGAAAATAAATAGAACATCCAATCTAAATATTCATTAATATTCTATTATATTTCTGATAATAGTCACTTATATGACTAGAAATATTGTAACCAAAATAATAAAGTTTCTCACAATTAGTATATATTTACGATTCTATAATTATCAAAACTAACAAATATTCATTGATCGAAATATCTAAAAAATGATTTAAAATATAATTTGAATTTTTAGAAAACAATATATATATAGCGGAAAATGATATAAAATATTATAATAATATTATAATAATAAATTAATATAAATTATAATATGATAAAAAATATAAAAAGGGAATTTGATGAACTATTACAATAATACATTATTAAAGATGTCAGAAGATACATTAGACAATTCATTTGTAGTTAGTGATTTTGAAGGAGCTATATAATTGAAAATAAAGCTAAACAAAGATAACGATTGGTAGTAATCTGGAGGAAGTAAGAGATCAGGAAATTGTGGACTGCAGGCTGTGAACTGCGGGAAGCAGCACAGACCAGTCAGTCCACTAAACAAAACATGGACGCTGTGGAAATAAATACCTCCGATCCGTCACAAAACGAAGAGGGCACTGTGTCGACGGTGGAAATATGTCGCGTTTGTCTTCTTGGCAATGTAGTAATGCGAGACTTGTTTTTGGAAAGTGAGGTTGCATCCCTATCAGCAAAAGCAATGAGTTTTGCTAATGTTAAGGTTAGACATGTAATGTAGAGGTTATATGATATAGTATAAATCATAAGTTAAAGTATGTAATACGCTCGACTTTAGATGCATAGTTCATCCTCTTATTTTTAAAAGAAAAAATAAATAAAAGAAATATGAAAATTGAAAGATTGTTTACTATTTATAGTTGTCCATTTTGTATTTTAATTTTCTGTCATATTTCTAATATATTTAACATATATATATATATGTCTATGTTATTATTCACATTTTTTTATCGCAATAAGGAATACATCTTGTGTATAATCAATTATTTTAACAAGAATTATTCATATAATTTGAATGTTTTAGATGTTACCCGGGGATGGTTTACCAACGCGTGTATGTTGGATGTGTGCGGATAGACTTGAATCTGCGTACGAGTTTAAATTACAGGTGGAGCAAGCGGACACAGTTCTCAGAGAAAAATTTGTTACTATGAATATGAAAGAAGAGTTATTTTTTAATGAAGTTGAAGTACATTTAGAGGCAGAAGAACAAAATGAAAATATAGAAGAAATGCATGTGGAAAATGATTATCAAAGCGCCGATACACTTACATCAATGTCTAGAGAAGAGAAATCATCGCTTTTGAAGAATCAATTAACTTTGTTACAGACAGAAAAATTAGGTGAACAAGAAGAACAATCTATAACAGGTAAATAAAGATCCAATAAAAGATCAAAATTTTCATTTCTATTATTAACAAATCTTTTATATTTCCCAGAACAGAATTCTAGCACAGTTATAGAGGAAGTAATTGATCAAGCGATTACTACTGAACAATCAACAGAAGATTGCATGAATCATGAAGAAGAAGATATTAAAATTATCACAAACACTCCCAAAAATGAAGAAATATTAAAACATGAAAATAGAGATAGTGATTGTCTTGAAAATATTTCAACAGTGGAACATGATTATATATTACAACAAAAATGTGTATTATCTAATACGAATCAACAAGAACAACTACAAGAACGTCATCATCAACTTATTAATTCTGAGGAATCATTTCAGCGTGAGGATTGTACAGAATATGTAAATTTGTTGGTAAAAGCAGCAAATGCAACAAAACAAGAAAGAGATAATGAAGGAGAAAAATCTGATATTACAAATACAAATATTAAAGCAGAAATAGATTCTCAGAGTCAAAATGAAACTAGAAGAAGCAAACGTAAATTAGTCCGACGAAACATCGAAACAAAACGAGATTCTGATGAAGAAAATTATTTTGAAAATTTGAATTTAACCTCAAGATTAAAAAAATCCTTAGATCAATCGGAAAAAATTTTTTTTCTGTGCTATTTGTGTGACAAAGAGTTCTTATCAAAGAATATATTGAAAGAGCATATGCATTCTCACGAAGAAGTTCGAAAAACATTGTCTTTGAAAAAATTACCAGATACGCCACAAAAGAATATTTACAATCTTGCAAAATCGCCTCCATCAGGTAAAAGATCAAACAAGTGTCCCTATTGTGGCAAACAATATATATATATAATTTCGTTCAGTAAACATTTAAAGAAACATGAAAGAGAGAAAGAAGAGGGAAAAGATGAATCAATGCCTTTAGAAATATCATTTCATGAAGATGAACACAGTTTAGATTTTGATGATTATGAAGATACACGACGATATTCAGATATTGAATATCGAAAAAAAGCCAAACAAAAAAAAGAAAACATTGCTAGGGAAATAGGAAGGGAAAGAATAGAAGAGGAACAAGATCAAAATGTCCATAGAAAGGAAGATGAAAGGAATAAAACTAAAAATGTTAGTAATAGCGATTGTGGAAACAATAATAACAATAACAAAAATAATGATCACGATAACGATGATGACGATGATGACGATGACTATGACAATGATAATCAAATGATAGAGAATCGCAGTATTCGTATAAAAACATTTACATGTGATAAATGCACAGAGAAATTTTATACGAAACGTAGTTTACGAAAACATACAATGTCGCATATTGTTCTTAAGTGCAGTATATGTGAAGAAGAATTCGATTCGCTAGAAAAATTAAGGAATCATCGAACAAAACACGTTATTGAAGGTGTGTTAACTGAACAGGAACTCGAAATGGATACAAAAAATTCGATCAATAATGAAGCAAATAATTATGAGACAATGAATAAAAAAAGTGAAGAAAAGAATTGCGGAATAGAAAATGAATCACTTTTGCCAGAAATTGAAAATAATACTTCAAAAAAAAACGACAGGTAGGTAAGAAATAAGATTTTATAAGTATTGCAAAAGAATCATTTATGAATTTATATCATTCTGACAAAGTATCATGTTATTTAGAAGCATGGAGATTCATCATCATTCTGGAACCAACTATAATTGCAAGATGTGTTATCAACAATTTGCAACAAAGGATCTATTGCAGAAGCATATGGAACAACATGAACGTATAAAAACTTACAAATGTACACAATGTAATAAAACATTTGGTAATGAACTTACATTACGTAATCATCTTATAGCTACAAATCATAAAACTTTCCTTCATGGACAAGAATATGATCCTAATAAACGTATTAAAAGAGTTGCTGCGAAAGCTGCGCAAAAAATTATAGATAAAATTAAAACTGAAGATGGCTTAGAAGATTATGATGAGGAGGAAAATAACGATAGAATAAATCGTGCTCATTCTACAGATAATAACCGGAATAAGCGAGAAATTTTTTCACAAAAGAGACATAATTATAAAAAAGAATTGGAATGTGCAAGTTGTAATAAAAAATGTAATTCAAAGCAATCATTAACAAAACATATGGAACAACATGTGAAAGATGAGCAACAACGAGGTATAAAATTGGAAAAACAAAAGCAATCAATAGAAAAAAAAGAACGACAAAAGGATTGTTCTAATGAAGAGATAGATCATAGTGAAAACAGAGACGATTACGATTCAGATTTCGAAAGTGGTTTAGATTGGCCAATGGATAATCATGAATGCGCAAAATGTAAAAAACGATATAGCACGAAAAAATCATTATTACGTCACCAATTGCTGCATGAAGAACCAAATTTCGAATGTGATATTTGTAATGTCAAATTCTACCGTAAAGACAAATTAAAAGCTCATTATGATAAATGTTCTGAGAAAAATCCCGATCAAGTAAGAAAATGTAATATTTGTGGAGATACTTTTGAAAACAATGAGATTTTGCGAGAACATAGAGCAAAACATGTTACGGAGGGTATTCTTACAGAGGAAGACTTAAGAGATATTGAACCGCGACCTGAGGAGAAAAAACCAGGTGAAAAAATTGGAAGGAAGAGAAGAACCGATATTGTAGGTTTGGAGTGTACAGAATGTAACAAACAATATACATCAAGGAAAGGGCTTTTACGACATATTCAAGTTCATGAAGGAAAAAAGTACTTATGTGATATATGTCCAAAAAAATTTTATAGAAGGGAACATTTAAAGATACATGTAGCGAAACATAATATGATTAAACCATACAAATGTACACGTTGTACAAAGCGTTTCATTAAAGAAGAACAATTAACAAATCATTTATCAAAACATGATCGAACATTTAAAAAAAACAAAGAAACTGATAGCTCAAAAAGATTTCTTTGCGAGATTTGTTCCAAAAGTTTCACACAATCGACAACGTTAATTGCACATCTTAGAGCCCATAATGGCATTAAACCATATGTTTGCGAGGTTTGTTCACGACCGTTTACAACGAACGCCTATTTAAAAATGCATATGAGGACACATACCCAGGAACGACCATATATTTGTCAATATTGTTCACGAGCATTTGCTAGAGCTGATACTCTTGCTAATCATTTAACTTCACATACAGGCGAAGCTAAATATCATTGTAAATACTGTCCAAAGAATTTTCGCCGTCTTAAGTCGCTCAAAGAACACGTTTTTATTCATACTGGTCAAAGACCTTATGCTTGTCCTACCTGTGACCGACGATTTAATAATAATGGAAGTCGTTACGCTCATAGTAAAAGGTGCAAACAAAATTTTGTTCAAAATCAAAATCGTACTCAAGCATTAATCACGCAAGTGCAACCAGCTCAAAATCAACAAAGAGTGCTACAACAGACCACACTTGGACAAGGACAAATAGTAAAGACTCAAAATATTAAAACGATTACTATTACTAGGCAACCTGAACCAGTCACTGCTCAACAAACAGTTATGCAGCATCAAGAGATATTAATGCCTTTAATTCTCCCTCTTACAGTCACTCTTACCGATGTCGGTGAAGAAGTAATTTTGCCAGAAGGAACCAAAATATTTACTACATCATAAATTGATATATAATTCTTTTGCATATTTACTCAATTCTTTTTTTATTTCTATTACAAAAACAAAAATATTTCATAATCGCAAGAAAAAATATAAGGAACAAATTGAAAATGCAGAAATTGAATATGCTATTTTTGACTTTGTATTATATATTGTATATCTCTGTTTATATTTAAATATGAACTGCAGCTGTTGTAAACTATTGGAATTGGATAAAATTGTTTAGAACATAAAAAATGTAAAAATGAAAGAAAAAGAAAGAAAACAAAAAAAGAAAAAAAACAATCAAATGAATACTTTTTTCATGAAAATAATTTGAAGTTTTTTTTTCTGATTAATTCAAATATGTTTCTAAATAACCATTTATTTTATTCTAAGCAATTGTTTTAAAAAAATAATTATTCTATGTCATATATTTCAAATCAGTTCATTTAAATCGTTTCCTGATATGTGTATCTTTTTTTCGGTTATTTCTATTTGGAAAGCAATTATTATTGCGATTTATAAACATATGTATATGCATAAATATACACGTGCATGTATGCACGCAGATATATTGAATAATATATTGTGAAAATATTTTATGAAATTCATTTATAAATTTATATTTTATTTAAAATAATTATTGAACGTTCTATTCAATTTAATGACAATTAATGTTTTCAAATAATACGAACATATATAATATAATCAATAGTAAATTTTTGATTTTATTATAAATATATAATTTTTTAATATTGTTACAATAATAAGTATTAAAAAAAGGAAAAAATTATCATCGTAATTTAATAATTATTAAAGCAACATTTAGTCTTAAAAAATTATAATCTCTTCAAAAATTATAAACTAATGTACAAACAAATTTGCTGCTTTTTATCTGTATATTGAACACGTTATTATCATTTTATTATAATATATAATTATAATGTATATACTGATTAATCTTAAACATAAAGAAACCGTTATCTAAAGAATGTATTATACATTGTACGAAAAGTTCAATATAATTTTTTACAAAATATGAATTTTTAATTACAAGAAAAAAGGAAAAAAAAATTACAAGATTGTATTATTAAATTATGTTAATGGTAATGTTAAAAGTAATTGCATTTCTTGTGTAGCACGATATCGATGGAATGAACATCAATTTTACATACATTTTTTTAGATACAATGCATTTATTTAACCAGATTATTTCAATTTTAAAAATTTCGCGAAAAATTCTTTATGATATTTGTTATGTTATGTGTGCATATGTATATTCAATACAATACATTATATTAAAATTTGTAAAATAAAACAAAAAACTTATAAAAAAGAAATTATATGCTATTACAGTGAATTATGTTTTACTTTCAATGGATGCGGATATATGTGATTTATGATTTATTTGTACATATACTTAAATACTGTGAATAAAATATATTCGTAATATCAATATAATTATAAAATGATTATAATTTTTACTTTAATGATAAATTCTACGATAAATTTTTGTCAAGTGACAAAGGTAAGTATGATATAATATCTGATTTTAATCTACAATTATGTGTAAAATATTCTGTATTATTATTGTATTAGTTCAAATAAAAATTAAATGGTTTCAAAAAGGATATAATATGATGTAATTAACAATGATGTAACTAGTTTTTTGAATAATAGGTATATTTTGTTGTGAGATTTAATGTATAAAATATAAAAAAAAATTGTAAATAAACGAGAACAGCTTCATATATTTCTTATTTTTCATATAATAATAAGTTTATTATTATATAATAAGTTTTACAAAATTCAAATTATACAATTATACATTAAATTTTTGATTAATATAATAAAATTATGATTACATTTGATGGTCAGATGTGTTACAGAAAAGAATGTTACAGAAAAATTTTCACTAAAACCATTCAATTCCTGTTTGAATCCATTTTTTATAATGTTATAAATAATTTATATTTATAAATTGAATATTTTATACATATAGAATGTGTGCGTATATATATATATATATATAATTATAATAAAATCTAGTTCTAATAATATCCAGATAAAACTATAATTATAGCAAACATAACTCGAAATAAGTTATTTAGACAAATTATATTGTTTATTTTATACTAAACAAAAACATATATTAACGAAAAATATATAAAGTATTAATATATTCATGAAATATTTTTAGAAAATTGATTCTAGATTTTAAAAAAAATATAAAAATTAAAAGTTAATATAAAAAAATTTTAATTAAAACTTTTATTTATTAATGAGTTTTCCAAAATTTTCGAAATGAGCAATTAAATGAAATGATAGAATGAAATGATTCTATCTCTATTACTGTCTCGCTCAATTTTCATCTCGCTAATGCAAACTTCAAAATTCAATTCATTTTTGTACATCATTTTTTGTATTTATTTTTATCCTTTTTGATTTTTCAAAATTATATTAATACTCTGTACATTTATTTTAATTAGTAAATTATGAAAATATAAAAAATATTTTTTGAAAAATTGTTTATTTCTGAGAAATCTAGTATGAACATAAGCGGAACATAAGAATCATATAATAATCAAAAAAACAAAATTATGCTGTATTTATATCATTGAATAAAGGTTAGATAAGAATACAATTATTGACGTATACATTTTAATATAGTCTATTTTTTTGACATAATTCAAAGTTTCAAAAATATTAATGTGTCTAAAATCAATAAATATTTAAGACTTTGATTGGATTAAATGCAAATTTTTATTATTGCATTATTGCTCCGAAATAATACAAAAAATCTATAGTAATTCTAAAGTAATTCTAAAAAAACTCCACAAATAAAAATTGATATAAGAAATTCTATTAAAGTTCTTTTTTTAAATTATAAATTATTTCATTTTGTATTAAATAAAATAAAATGAAAAGAATATAACATAAATAAAATTTTTTGCATATCAATTTTATATTTAGAAATTATTTCTTAAATTTTTCATCTAGTTTTATAACAAACATCTGTATACATGAAATTTTTTTTTAATTTACAAAATATTAATATATTCACGGAACTTCTTTAGAGAATTGATTCTAAAAATCAAACAAATAAAAAGTTATACAAAAATAACTTCTTTGTTAGCTTACACAATTGTAAGCAATTTAAGTTTACATTAATTGAATCAAGATGAAGATATATCATCTATCTCATTATCTCTATCTAACACAAATTTCAATTGTTTATAATTTAATAATAAATAATATTTACACCAAATAATACTTTTGAAGCGGCTTTTGATTTTTTTTATGTTTAATATTATATTTAATTTATATTTTAATATATAAACTTTTGTGTTTGTTTTGATTTGCAAAATTGAAGTTTCAAATCTTAAAGATGTTTCACGAATATAATAACATTTTGTATATTTTAATTAAGATAAATATAAAAAAAAAGTACAAAAAACACTGAATATAATTTCACACATGAAGAATACATATCAAGAAACAAATCATTAATAAATCATTAATAAAAATGCAAGTGAAAAAAAAATAAATATTACATCATCAAATATTTATTATATATATGATATTGTTATTTGCTAAAATATCAAATATTCAATTATCGATTACCCATAAAACGTTTATACCTGATGTACCTAAATTTACACGACCTAACATACCATGATCTCTTGTTTTAACGATGTATAAAAATAATAGAAATGTATGAAATAAATTGTTCCTACCCTAAAAATGAAAAAAAAATAATTAATATCAATTTACAATATCATATTTAATTTAATATTAAAATAAAAATAAAAGAAAATAATGATAATAAATTTAATAAAATTTATTTACACGTTGTATTTCTTCATAATCGCTAGGTGATGAATCTCCAGAATGTGCCAAATTATAATGTGGTGGATTTATAGATTGACATACTACGATAGGTCCCTTACTACGTGGTAAAGCCATTCCTGACCTAGCCATATATCTTGATGTAAATGGTCGTGCATCAGGTTGATCTAAAGGAGCTTCTAATTGCGTATCCATATATGTCGAAACTAAGTGCATAATTATCTAAAAAAATAATAAAAGTATATATTGTATTGATTTTAATTATTTGTCTAAATGTTATTTTATAACTTTTAAAAGAATTTACCACAGAATCAGTTGGTAAACTAGAATCCCATTCTTTGCCATTATGAGATCCTCCACCATTCCATTTAAATTCGCTCATTGATCCTCCTTTAGCAAGAATTTTAATTCTCTTAATTAAGTATTCTTGATTATTAGACAATTCTAAAAAAGGTACTAAAGTTGGTAAAGTAGGAATAGCAGATACTAAGAATGGTGCTTGTGCAAGTTTTCTCAATCTATGTAATCCCACATATCCTGGTTGAGAATCACTCAAACCATGACGAACTAATGCTAAACAAACATTATCAATTTCAGTTGCTACTCGTTCAATAACTGTTTTGCTAATCCACTGCAACAATTGATATTGATTTATATTTTTTATATATTATAAATATTCTGTTATATATTTTTTGTTATAATGTAAATCATGTTGAAATGTATTCAATATCTAATTTACCATGCGAAGATTGGCTGTCCATTCATTTACTTTAATTGAATCAATTCTATATTTCCTCCAAACATTTGATGCACCAAATATACCTCTAGGTGAATTTCCTTCTTCAGCACCTGGACTAACTGACTTTGATTTATCTATGAAAAAAAAAAGTAATATAATTTTTGTTTTTAAAGAAAAAAATTATCCATAATCTTACCTATAATTGGTGCCATTTGGTATGCACATCTTCTCAATAATGGAGAAACTTCTCCAGGACTTCTAATTGCTGGATGCGACCAAAATGAACTAAGTAAATTAGAAGGTTGATCAATGTCTGTAGATAGAACATTTTTTTTTTGGCGTGCTTTTTCCAAGTAATTTTTTAATTCCTTCTCATTTTGAATTAAATCCTCATTAGTTAAATTTCCATTTGTTGAAATATTTAAAGGCTTATTAAAAGATCCATTAGGACTAGAAGCTGATCTTTGAGATGTAGGACTATCATATTTAAAAAATTTATTTGATGATGAAAAATCCTCTTGAACATAAAATATATATATATATATATATATATATATTTCATAGAAATTTTATAGATAATATTAGAATGAAAAAAAAATATTTCATACTAGATTCACTTAATCCTGTAGAACTAAGTGGGACCATTCTTTTGTTAAAACTTATACATAATAAATTTAATGGAATTATTGGTTCAGATATTTTTTGAGATAATGGTAATTCATTCTTAAAAAAAGGATCATTTTCTGATACACCCAATAGTCGTCTTTGTTTAGGACTCAATAAAATTGGTTGTAGAAAAAAGTTTGACCATGCATATCTTGTGATATGATATAGAGCATTTAATGCAAATATTGAGGCCAAACACCATTCAGCCCAACAAAATGGTTTATATGCTGCACCTCCATATAATCTGAGAAAATAATATATTAATTTTATATATTTTTATATTGATAGAATGAATGATTGGAATATAAAAAAAATATTAATTGTTTACATATCAAAAACGAGAATTCCAAGTAAAGAACTATTGACAAAAAACCATGTAATACTGTTTCTTGCTTTATTTTGTGCTTGTTTTATATTAAGAGTTTGTTCAACTTGAGGTTTGGCACTCAGAATTCTATAAATTAAATTATTTAAAGTGACATATGAAACATATAATAATTAATTTTCTAACCTCAATTATTTTCTATATTTCATATATTATATTACCTCGCATTAGGAGAAATACATCGCATAGGAGATTGAAAATTACTCATTTTTCTTACTATTTTTCTTTCTTTTTTTTTCTGTTTTATTAATTTATTTAAAAAATCATCTCAAAATCGCTCTGCCATTTTTAATCATATATCTCTTCATAGTACGTTTGGCGCACTTTTCATAATAATGAAATGGAATGAAATATATATATAATATTATAAATATTATATAATATTATAAATATATATATAAATGAAATGAAATATATATTTTCAACTAATATAATATTTTAGCAATTAAATTGTATTAATTATATGTGTATACAGAATATACAGAATATTAATATATTCATATATTATATTTTTGGATATTTTTGAAAGATTGATTCTAAACCCAAACAAACACAAAAGTTAGTATTCAAAAATTTTGATTAAAGCTCATTTATTAAATTATAAACAATTAAAGATTACATGAAGCAAGATAAAATGTTTTATCTTTATTACATTACGACTTTGTTCTATTTCCTTCATCTAATACAAACTTACATTACCTATAATTTAATAAATAAATTCTAGTCGATATTTTTGAATTTTCTCTCTCTAGAATATATTAATGTCTTATGAATATATTAAAATCATATATATCGTATATGATTAGCTTATTAAAAAATTTATATAAAAAATTGCATATTATAAATGTACTTAATATTGTCATAAACAATTTTTTTTTTAAATAATATTCATTAAACGATTCTGATAAAATTTTTTATTCCAAACATGAATTTAAAAGAAATGCTTTATTTCTCTCAGTTTTTGTAACATGAGATTTTGTACAAATACATAATTTTATCTATAAATAAGATGAAAATTATGAAAATTAAAAATAATAAAACATCTAATTTAATTTTGAATAATGTGCAAACATTTAATTGGAAATAACTACATTATATTTCATACTATTATTTAATTAAAAAAAAATCAATGCATAAGTTTTTGATAATTTTTTTTATGAAAGGTTTTTAGTTTTATTTTTTCAAAAAGTTATTTATTTAATATAAATTTTTTATATATTATTAATTTCTGAAAATAAAATTACTTGATTAATTATGAATTTGGAAAAAAAAAGTGAAATTATAATTAATTAAGATAGATACAAATATTAATATATACATTAGTTTAAGATATAGATTCAGTTAGTTTAATAAGAAGTTTATCTTTCGGCACATTATCACCTATTGAACATAATATACTTTCAACAATTCCATTTGTGGATGCTCTGACAATATGCTGTAATAAAATTAACTTTTAACATAAATAAAAATATTTAAAATTATAATGATATTGAAATTAGTATAAACATACTTCCATCTTCATGGCATTAATCACAAGTAAAGCGTCTCCAATTTTTACAGTATCTCCTTTTTCAACACATAACTTTTCTATAAAACCTGGTATAGGACTTAAAGCTCCGTATGGATTTAACTCAATCTGATTATTTGTGATATTGTGGAGAAATTTTGTAGGAGATATATTAAATTGCCATTCACGATCCTATAAATTGAAATTGAAATAAATAACTTCTTGAGTGATTTTTTAATTAAATCATTTGATTTAATTAAAAACATATTAGAAAGAAAAAATATTAGCTTTGGTGAATAAATGTAATTTGTCATGAATTTTGATTATTCTTGTTTTGGTAATTGTTTCATCAATTTCGGTACATAATTCCAATGAATTTTCTTTCTCTTTTAATAAGCCAGTTATTCTTTTCCAAGGACCAATTTGATTGATTCTCATAGAATAAATCTCAGGTTGAATGTATTTTACTTCAACTTTAATATCATCATCGTAAACTTTAAAACAAAAAGTTCGCATTAAAGTATGATTTAATCTTAAACCAATTTCAGTTGCAAAAGGACTGAAAGGATCAAGAGTTGTAAAAGATGATTGTAAAGAATGCCTATCTTCATAAAGTATTAAGGCAAGAGCAGCCTGAGCTGCAATATGACTTGGTATTTGTAATTTTCGAAATAATTTTTGATAATGTTCTTCTATGAAGCCCGTATGTACTTCCCCTTGCCGAAAATTCGAATGAGAACATAAATCTTTAATAAATTCTATATTAGTGTCGATTCCTGCTATCTAAAAATATATACAAAAATTATTGTGAATAAATTAAATATTATAAATTTTTAAATTAATTGCATACATGCATATGCTTATGTGTATATAAATGTATTATATGTATATATATATTTGTTTTTTAATATCAATAAAAATATATATATAAAATATAATCATGTGTTATCTAATTGAAATTTTACTTACATTAAAATTATTTAACTTTGATTTAAGTATATTTAAAGCTTCTTCTCTATCTCTTCCCCAAACAATCAATTTTGCAATTAATGGATCATAATGCACAGATATTTGATCTTTCTCACGAACTCCAATTTCTACTCTAATTGTTTTATTCCTAATATCCGGAATTCTCATATAAGATAATTTTCCTGCTCCTGGTAGAAAATTCTTTCTTGGATTCTGTAATTTATAATATTTATATATTATATTATTATATTTATATATTATATATTATATATTATATGTATGTTATATTTATATATTTATAATCAATTATAAAAAATAATTAAAAATGATAAGATTCAATAAATTGTTATAAGATTTAATAAATTGTTTACAGAATTAATTAGCTAGGAAAAAAGTTAACTATTTTATTTCGAAGAAACATAAGGTATACATTTTATATAAAAATATTTTGTAAATGTTTTGTTTGCTTTTAAAAAAAATAATGTGATTACCTCAGCATAAA
Organism: Apis laboriosa; assembly: GCF_014066325.1. Taxonomy (NCBI): domain Eukaryota; kingdom Metazoa; phylum Arthropoda; class Insecta; order Hymenoptera; family Apidae; genus Apis; species Apis laboriosa. The sequence goes on from NW_025222686.1 coordinate 398,697, forward strand.
TTCTTGCTTCAAAAGCATGTCCTTTAAAATTAATTTGTGCTTGTTTTAATGGAAGTTCTTCTCCTGCTGCTATTCGCAATTGCCATTCAACTAAATCCAATCCTGTAATTAATTCTGTAATAGGATGTTCTACTTGAAGACGTGTATTCATTTCCATGAAATAAAAATTATTTGTATTACAATCCATTATAAATTCAACAGTGCCGGCGCCAATATATCCCACGGTTTTTGCTACTTGAACTGCTGTTGTGCCTAAATCTGATCTTAAATTTTCTGAAATTCCAGGCTAGATCATAAAATTTTTTATATAATTTTTATACTTAATTTTATAGTTTTTAAATTAAATCATTATAATATTGTTATATATTTATTAAAGTTAATATTGTTAAAATTAAAAATTTAAATACATACTGCAGGTGCTTCTTCAATAATTTTTTGATATCTTCTTTGAATAGAACAATCTCTTTCAAACAAATGAACAATATTTCCATGTTTATCTGCAAAAACTTGTATTTCAATATGTCTTGGATTATTGATGTATTGTTCAAGTAAAATGGCTGAATCATTAAATGCGTTTTCACATTCAGTCTTTGCACATTCTAAAGCTTCAATAAACTCTGATTCTTTCAAAGCTATTCTCATTCCTTTGCCTCCTCCACCACATATAGCCTTTATCATTAAAGGAAAACCTATCTTTTTTGCTTTCAGTAATAAGATTTCATTAGATTGGTCTTTTCCATGATATCCTAATTTTATTAATAATATAATATTTTATTTAATATATATATAAAATTGTATATTATATAAGCTTATACATTAACATTAATTATACCTGCTATAACAGGAATTCCAGCTTTTGTCATTATATTCTTTGAAGTACTTTTAATTCCCATATTTTTAATTGCATTTGCTGGAGGACCAATAAATATAATATTTTCTTTCTGACAAAATTCTGCAAATTCTGCATTTTCTGAAAGAAATCCATATCCAGGATGAATTGCTTGACATTTTGATTTCTTTGCTATAGATATAATTTTGTCCTGTCTTAAATAACTTTGATTCGGAGGAGCAGGACCAATATAATATGCTTCATCTGCTTGTTCAACATGTAAAGAATCTTTATCCACATCACTATATACTGCTACAGTTTGGATTCCTAATTTTTTAGCAGTTTTTATTACACGACATGCAATCTCTCCTCTATTTGCAATTAAAATCTATAATATGATAGAGAATTTTACAAATTAAGTTAATTTTCAAAATTATGAATTAAAATATTAGTTTCTACTTTGTTGAATCTGCCAGTTGTGATCTTCGAAGTATGTAAATTATTTATATGTGAAATTATTCTACTGCATCTATTAATAACAATATATAATTAATTAATTTTATGCAAACAAATATTAAATGTTAATCTTATATATGAGATCTTTTTATAATTTACTTACTGTAAAATTGACATTTTTTCTATTACATACATGATTCACATATAATAAAAACGATAGCAATATATCATAATAATATATAATAATATAGATTTTAGAAATTTAGATATAAATTTTAAGATTTTAAATTTTTAAATTTCCAGCAGTTTCTATATATGCAATATCAATAATTTCTAACCTTTATAAAAAGATTACACACACACACACGCGCGCGCACGCACGTACGCAAGTATATTATATTATCATATAGATAGATAAATATAATAAATCATAAAAATATTTAGATATTAGTTAAACTTTGACTTCTATATCATATCTAAGAAAATAATATATATAAAATAAAACAATAACAAATATATATATTGTATATACATATCTTATATAATACATACGTATTGTACATATAAATGTCAAATAAAAAATTCTGATTTAATATAAGTCATTATTTAAATATTAAAAAAATATGGAAAAAGAGTAAATTTTCATAAAAATATTCAAATATTTAACAAATTTAATATAAAAGAGCTAATTAACAATTTTTTTGATATTTTTGATATTTTTTTATGCATTTTATAATATATTTAATAAAAATTATTTTTTGTTGAAAAATATTAACATTGTATTTTATTTCTCTGTTATTTATTATTACTTTTTATTGATTTAATGGTTTAATTTATTATGTAAAAATTATTTTTTTTTTACAAAAAAAAAAAAATGAAATTTTTGATTGCCTAAAGTATAAAATTACTTTAATCATTTCCTAACTTTTATTAATTATAGATTATAACTCATGAGGAATCGAATTCGCAATCTTTGCATATTAGCACAACACTGACTTTTTTTTTTTAGTAATATATTTAATTAAAAAAATATGTATTACATTGATTGTATGTATATATGTATATATATAAAAGAAACAATTATCAAAAGACTCTTATAATTATCTGAATAGTAGATTCAGTTCGTCAAGATTTCTTCTAGTCTCACTGGCGTTAGTATGTGGAATATATTATGTATAAGTGTACAATGAATATATTTATCGATATTACTAATGATATGTTATGAGAAAGAAAAAATAAAAAATTATAAAAAATTTATACCTTATATTTTGTATAAAAAAACTCTATGTTGATGAGATATGAATTGAAGATAATGAATTTATGAAATGCGTAATGATTGGTGATGATGAATAAAATAGTAAAAAATAATATTTATTTTATTTAATAATATTTTATAATATTATTTTTATTTAATTTTAGAACATGTGATATTAATGATTTATTTTGTTATTCTTTTTGTTGTTTGTACAACTTAATGTCACTTTATATTAGAATTGACATTTATAGTTTATTTTTAAATGTTTGTTTATTTATGCGAATTTTTTTTTGTTTATTTATGATTGTCGTATGTTTTTTTATTTCTTTTTTTTCTCATTTTTTTTATATTTAATATTTTTATATTATTAAATTTTTTATATTTAATAATTTTATATTAATATTTTTATATTTTTATTTTCCAATAAGGATTGTCTTATTGAATCACAGAATGCTTTATTAAATTTCTTATAATTGATGTAATTCTTGAATGAAAAAGTTTCATTGTAGACATGATTATTTTTATGTGATCATTTAATATTTTAGTTATGTTTGATATTGATCTTTTTTCGATGTCTTAATCAATAATAGAAACAGGAATTATCTTTTTATTATATTATATTAAAATTAATAGTATAAATGTTTGAATTTATGGATACCTCTGTACTAGAGTTTGAAAATTTTTAATCTATTATTGCTTACTTTTTTACTTCTTTGTTTGGACTGGAATTAATATTAATATTAATATTAATTCATATTAATTTGCTAAATAATTCCTGGTGAGTTGTATTATGAAATTTATATTATACATAATTATACATATATTATACAATTATTTATACATAATTGAGGCTGCAAAAGAATAACTATTATTAATCCTTCTTCTCTAGTTGCTATGTTGAGATTATGTAGTTTGAGATGCTGAAATCTTTCAAAAATTCGTAATTTTTAATTTTTCTATTTGTTCTGCACTTGTGTTCCATTAGCAATTATTAGAATTAGTTACTGATAAATCATCTGATAGTATATGATTTTGAATAGATATTTTTTATAAAAAATAGCATTGTTTTGTTTTTATAATAGTTTTTAATTGAATTTTTATGTAAGAATCCAGTCTAGCTAAGTAATCAAGATAGATTTTTAAATATTATTTAATTATTTTATTTGTGCAAGACTTCAGATTATTTATTTCAGAATTTTTATTTGGAATGATGTAGCTTCAGCTTTTTTGTTCAATCAAGAGGTGATTAGTGATTCTAAGTAAAATTCTAAATAGAATTGATTTGCATTTTTCTGAATTTATTTTAAGATTCTATTTAGAAGAATATTGTGAACTTGTGTGCTGTAATGTGATGTGTGCTTAAGTCTATTTTCAACTGCAAAGATTATTAGATCATTTGCAAAAATTATTGAATAATATTAATGAATTGATTCCTCTTCTCCTTCTTTTATTTCAAATTTAAGTATGGAATTGAGATTTTCATTAGTGTTTATAAATTTCTTATTGAATTATATCTCAGATTATACGATATATAGGATATATAGGATTAATTAGATGTAATTGGAATGCTTTTTTTGTAGATTAACTCATTTAGCTATATTGAATGGAAAACTTTTTCAATGTCAAGGAAAACTTCTTACTATTTTGTTAGAATATAGTTTCTTATTGATGTTGTTATTTTAAATATTGCATTAAATATGAAATATTGATATCTCCTGAAACTAAATTGGTTATCTGGAATGATTTTGTTATGTTTTATGTAGTGATTTAGTGTATTATTGATTATAACTTAATATATTTTATTAATATTGTTAGTAAGAGTTATTGGACAATAGTTGGCTCATTCAATTGTATTGGATTCTTTATTTTTTTTGGAATGATTTTTGCACATTTTCATGCTTTCAGAAAATAACAATGGTTGGTGCGTTGTTGAAAGTAATAGTTATTTTCTGAAAAATGCTTGAATGTTATTGCATGTTGTTGATTCCTAATGATATTTTGTTTTGGAAGGATTTGAATATCTGTTTTACTAATTAATAAACTAAAATAATCATCTTTTGTAATTTGGGCTAGCTTAGTTACTGTATTATCCTTGGTGGTATAATTAAAATATTTTTGGTAGTTTTAATTCCATCAGTATTGATTTCTATTGCCATCTATTATTTTAGTCTTATTTTTATTGTCGTATCGTTAATTGAGTTAATTCAACTTGAATTGTATGTCATTGATTTCAATTTTATTGTTAGAATGTGAGAATGTTCTAATAAAATTAAATTGATTTTGTAAAATAAAAATAAGTTTTGATCTATTATCAATATAGATTTTTTTTTCTTTTTATCTTGTTGATAAAAACAAGATTTTTTTATTAAGATAATCTTTATTAAGATAATCTTTATTAAAATAGTATTTGCTTTGTATATTTGATAGATTAAGTTGTTGCATGTTTTCTGCAATATCATTTTCATCAGCTTCTTTTAACTCTCTTAAGAAAAAATATTTTTGATTTGAATATTTTTGGAATGTGTATATATATTTCTATATCTAGAATATTTTTGATTTATTGATAGTTATGTAATTCTTTGGTAGGATTAATGGCTGATTGATCAATTTTTTTTAATAGAAATACAATTTATTCTCGTGTTATCAATATGTTCCAAATGATTTTAATAGATGTCATATGGCTCTCTATATTTTACTTATAATGGATGATTAGGTATTAGATTTATGTGGTTTAGGATTGTTTTATATTAATCTATCCCTGTGGTGTGCTTGTTCCTTAATTCTTGATTCAATGTTTGAGTCAATTTTGGAGAATATCTCGAATTTATTTTGTGTTTTGAAATTGATAAACTGTTCCTAAGATCTTTGTTATTCTTTTTATTTTTTTACTTATGAGTGTTTCCCATTGATATTTTGTTAGTGGTGAAATTTAAATATTGTAAAAGAGTTGGAATATTCTGCTTTACATTGGATGGAATTTTTTTTTCCTTTTAGATAGAAGAAGAATTTGGATATATTGGATAATCAAGTTGTTGTTTGATTTGGTTTTTTTAGGATTTTTCTAGCTTTTTCTCACGTTTGTCTTTCTGTTATCTGTTATGTCGCCATTTTTATTCTGGGTTTGATTTCTGTTCCGTAATTGCCCGTTATATCTAAAGTCTTGAGATCCGAGATCCGACTGGATCCAATTTTATTTTATTATTATTTGTTAAATTTCACTCTCTTGAGTGTTCTGATTATTATTATGTAATCAGGATATTGATGATACATTTGGCTTGAGACTTGCCTAAGTTGGAACTTTGATTTTAGTATATTTGAATTATATAGTATGCACTTTTTTTTTTCTATTCCATTGCTCGATATTTTGTGATAATAAAAAGTGAGCATGACGCTCTAAACTTAGTCACATAAATCTATCAACTCTAAGTTAATAGGCTGTAACTAAACTAATAGGCCTATGTAAAAAAAAACATGGAAATAGAAAATAGATCTTTTATTTTTTTATTAGAACTTTGTTTTATATTTTAAAATTATTACATAAACTAAATTCTCGAATAAAATTCTCGAAGATAATTATATAGTTTAATAATTTTTTTCAATTTCAAAATTATTTTTTTTTTTTATTTCAAAATTTTTTCTTTTTAAATTCTTTCATTTTCTTTTCATTAAAATAAAAAATCAAACAAGGAAGGGAAAATACATAATATATTTTTTAAAAATAAGATAGTTATATAAAATTTCATTAATATATATCCGTGATAGCGTTTAATCATAAGCATAATATAAATATATATAATAATATAGAAATTAATATTAATTATAATGGGTGAACATGGAAAAGCTACTTTTTCATTGAAATATCTCACATTAAGCATAATTTTCAAGCATATTCTATAGAAATTATCATACTATATAATACTTATCCATAGAAAGCTTGGATATTCTACAAATGCATTCTTTGCAAAAATAAAACATAAAATAACGATAATTATTTAGAAAAGAAATTTTTTCACTAATTTTAATGATTTTTAGATACGTTATAGAGGACAAGATTTTGAATAATTTTTTTCTATGTATATAACAACTGTTTAATTTTTAAGAAATTTGCAAAAAAAGATTGTTATTATATTTCATCGAATTTTTTTTATACGTATACATCTACGTCTACGTCGCTTATCTTTTGTTAATGTAAACATATAACGGTAGCAAATAACTATATAAATATAAATTAATCAAAATGTAAATCAAAAATTTATTTTCTTATAGATTATAATAAACTTAAAATGTCTCAAATTCAATCCCAAACTTGGACATTCTATGATCTTTGGATTCATGAATGAAAAAAATATAAAATGATCTGATAATTGAAATGATAATGATTGTTGAATATTAATATTATATTTGGTATATTTATTTATATATTAATCATATATTTAACGTATCCATGATATATTTAAAAATAGGTAAATGGCAATTGCATATTTATATACACATAGCGACAAATCTACAAAAGAAATTCTATATAATAATAGTAATCTTTTTTTATAAATATCTCGAAAACTAAAAGATAATTATATATATAAAATGATTAAAAATTATTAAAAATTACCAAAATTTACGAGGAACTTTTGTTTTAGATAATTACCAAAATCTATTTTAATCAATTCAATAATTTCATAGATATATTTGAAAATTTAAATTTAATTAATACTTTTATAATTTTATAGTTTAGAGAGAATTTTAGAGAGAGAAAAAGAAAGGAGAAAATAAATTCTAAATCTGAAACTTTTGCTTTATATTTAGTTTCCGACATATTAATAAAAAACTTATAATACATTGAATTTTGTCTATATGTTCGTGATTAACTGATATAACTGTTTTCTTATAATTGTATTTGTCAATTGTATAATTGTATATATATTGTATTTTATAATTAGTGTCACTATGAAAAATATAAAATACAAAATAAAATGCTTTAAATTTTAGTAATCTAACAATATTATTGAGAAATTTGAATTTGAATTAAAATAATATATTTACAAAAATTAAGTTTTATCAACATTGTTGAATATTTGAATCGAATATAATATAATCAATAAAATGAAAATTTAGATGATATGTTGTGATTAAATAGAAATTAATTTAATTTAATTTACTTGATAGTGCTCATACAGTCATTACTATTTGCAAATTTGATTCATATATCTCTATGTCTGTTCAACCGTTCCATTGAAAAATGAATAATTAAAATGAATAAAAAAAAATAATATTTTTTAATAATTTCGAAAAAACTTTTTTCGTTTAATTTTGTCGTGTATAGCATACTCGGCAATGATAATATCATGATCAACTAACCAATATAGTAAACAATTTTTTAAATATTTATGTGCATAAACTTTTTAATTAGTTTTAAATTTTGTAAATATTTAAAATTAAATTATATATCTAAAATAATTATTATAAACTTTCAAGTCATTAGCCAATAATTTATACTATAATGAGTAATAAACATAAGTTCAAAATTTTATTTAAAAAAACTTCTAAAACTTTTTTGTTAATTTTTTCGATATAATATTATATAATTAGTAAATAATTTTGTTTTATATATTTTATATTATTAATATATTAAAATCTTTCAATAAAATAAATTCTTTGCAATTTATTATTATTAATAATTTTTCCCAATTTTTCATGTTAAACTATTTAAAAAAAAAGTAAATATAAAATAAAAAGTTTAATGAATAAATAAGTAATTAATAAAAAATAATAATTGATTAAAAAAAATTATAAATTTAAATTATGATTAATTAATTAAAAAAATTTTTTTTTTAAATTTTAAATAAATATTAATGATGTTCAATATATGGAAATAAATATCAAAAATATATCAATTTATAAAAATGATAAAAGAATCATGTCATGACTCTTCGAAACGCAAAGATTTATATTTTATAATTAACTATTTACTATTAACGAATTTACTATTGAAATATATAAACGGTAATAGTTGAATATTAAAAATGTTTATTGTTTAATTAATAAATCATATCGAATCCTAGATTATGTAAATGTTAGCATCCATATAAAATACTAATAATAAATATTATTTTTTAAAAATGGTAATCAATTTCATTGTATCGCAAATTTTTTGAACTCTTAATCTATCTGTTATCAAATTTATTTTATTAAAAAATCGTCGCTTTTAATTATCACAAATTATATATATATATATATATATATATATATATATATATATATATCACAAATAATGGAATAAAAATTGAAAAAGTATTAAAAATATAAATATAATTTAATACAATATATACTAAATAAATTTAATTCTGTTACTCATCATTTAATTTCAAAAAACAAAACAATTACAAATGACATTTTTTAATTTTTAATAAATTTCAATTTAATTTTATTTTTTTTCTTTTTTTTACTAAAAATTTTTGCAAAGAAAAAAGTTGCTCAAAATTATTGCAAGAATCTCCAATTAAACCATATTCCTATATTTTTCAAGGACATTTATAGGAATTATTATATAGTATAATTGATTTTAGAAATTTATATAGTCAAACTAAACAATTTTTGTAAAAATTAGCGAAATAAACAATTCAATTCGTCTCTCCAAAATTGTGAAATTCATAATGAAATTCCCTACACACATTTATAGCAAAAATGATATTGCCAACATTATAGTTTACATAAAGTAAATTATATTATATTATATATACTATATTATATATGTAACTTATGTACATGTCCTTATGATTTTGATAATATATTTATTTTTCTTTCATTGACAATCAATTATTTGAAGAACTTCTGATTTATTCAAAGAATTTCTTTTAATAGAGATAATACGATAAGTTGAAAATTAATTTAATATATTGGTAAAAATATATTGAATGTCAATTTGCATTCTTTCATGTTATTATAATTCGTATCAATTACAATTAAGAATATTTTTCGAACCTCCAAATTCAATAAATTTTTATAATATAATTTGTGGAAAATTATTATTTATTAGTTTTTATAGAATTATGGAATAAATTAATTTCAAATTAATTTAAAATTATTATTATATTATTAATTTTTTACATAAACGATTACAAATATGTATCAAATTCAATTAAATTATTTTAATTATTTTAATTTATTATTTCAGTCAAGAATATTTCTTTGTGATTATTCAAATAATCATTGCAATACAATGTTTATCAATAAATAAAACAATTCTCAAAAACATTTTGCAAGTATTTTATTATTAAATGAACTTGCATGATTATTATGAACATTGTATTGATTCACTAACATTTTTTTTTCTTGAATTATAAAACAGGTAATAAAGTTAATTTTAATTTGTCATAAATTATAAATATTTTACAGAAAAGATGCAATCCTTATAAAAGAGATTGTAAAATAAAAAATAAAGAGTAAAACAAGAAAAAAATAAAAAACAATTTAATTAAATCTATTATTCAACATGGTTAACCTAGATTTACCAGAAATACCATTATCTTTAAAAAGTATACAACATTATCTAAAAATAGCATCAACGCATGATCAACGAGATCCTGTTATTAGTTATTGGTGTATGAATTTGCTTTTTATATTATTATAGAAAGAAAAATTATTACAGTTAATTTTTTTTAAAATTATCAATTTTAAATTATTAATTTTTATTATAGGTCGATTATATGCTCTTCAAACAGGACTAAAGTTATCAACCAAATCACCAAAGGAAACAAACTTTTTAATGAAATTAATGGATTGGTTAGAAACAACTAAAAAAGAATTATATGATAATGAAGCTATTACAAATGATATAGCTGCTCAGGCACATTTAGAAAATTGGGCATTGAAACTTTTTCTCTATGCAGATAAAAATGATAGAGCAGCTAATTTTGGAAAAAATTTAGTACATAGTTTTTTTACAGCTGGATTACTTTATGATGTATTAACTGTTTTTGGAGAATTGAGTGAAGAAGCTATACAAAATAGAAAATATGCTAAATGGAAAGCAGCATATATTCATAATTGTTTAAAAAATAATGAAACACCTCTACCAGGACCCATACAAGAGAATAATGAAAAAACAAATTTTAATAAAAATATGGAAGAAGGTAATAAAAATTAAACTTAATAATATATTTAAATAGTCATATATATTATAGACATGCTATTAAAAAAAAAAAAAAAATTGATAAAATTGATTAAAAATCAATTCTAACATCGATATATGTTGTTAAAAATAACATCTTCTAAATTTAAGAAGAATTTTATTTGCCTTATTATTCCTTAAAAAGTTATTTTTGATTGAAAATTGGACTTTTTGTTCTTCCATGAAATTAATATTAAGTTGGACTAAATTTTTAATAGCAATATATACTATGTTTTTTTATATCATATATAAGTGAATACAAAACTATTGTTTATATTGTTTTATATTTATACTTGAATATTTTATATTTATATTTGAATATGTTTATACTTTTTCCTAATATGTTTATACATTTCCTATAATGTTTATATTATTTCATATTCATTTCTTATATTCTATATATATATTTTTATATTCTTGTGAATTTTATTGTATATATATATGAATGCTTTTATGATAACTTGTTTTTTCTAAGATTGTTTTTTTTTATATTTATCACAAATAATAAAACGAATAATTTTGTAAGGAATAATGAATGACAATTAAAAGTTTTTAAAGTTTCAATTCTGGACTAATTAAAACAACATATCGGCAAATTCAAGGTGAAACTAATTTTTCTTTGGTTATTTATCATATACGTATATATATATATGTATATACATATATCATGCAACTGGAACTATATTGTTATATCATTACGCTGGTCCTTTTTTTGCAAGAATAATTAATATATTCATAAATCATCTTTAGAAAATTGATTCTAGAGACCAAAATAAACACAAAAATTGCTGTACAAAAATGTTAGCTTATTTAAAGCTCAAATAAAACAAGAATATGATATATGATATAAAAAAGACAAAGTGGCTTCTATTTCCATCTTATTTCATCTATAAATTAATAAATAAATCTTAATCGATATTTTTATATATTGTATTTATTTTAGTTTTTGAATATCAATTCTCTAAAGATGTCTTATGAATAACATTTTTTAACATATTGTATGATGTACAAAAATATGCTAAATCCATTTTATATAATAGTATATTATATTCCATATTAATATATATTATATCTATTATATAATGGATGGGACAGATAAAATATTACAAGCTATTTTCTCACAAAATCATTACACATATTAACATTATAATATTGCTAATTATTTACAAAAGACTTCTCCTTATCAAGGAAAATTTCTCCTGACTTTGAAATATGGACATAATTCTGAACAACTTTTTTCTACATGTTATACATTATTTTTGAATTATAAATAAAAATACTATATATAATATTTTTAATGTTTATGGTATTTATTAAAAATTTATTTAAAATTAAGATTAATTTAAATTAATTTAAATTAGAGTAGATTTGATTTGATTTGATAATACTAACTCAAATCTAAATCTAATATAGATTTATTATATGTAATGTACACTGAGTTTTCATTTAAGGAATTTATTGATCCTCATTTATAAATATTATAAATAAAAAGTGAGATTTGAATTAGTTTATTATATTTAGCCACTTTTTAGTCACTAGTTTATTATAGTAGCAACCAATACTAAGACATATGTTATTACAATTATAGACAGATTTTATTATAACTACTGATAATTTTTTTTATGAATATTTTGAACTAAGCAATAATATAACACATATAAAAAAAAATTATTCAGAATGTTGAGCTTGATAACATATTTAAAGTCATTAAAATCAGAGAGGAGAACATTTTTTTTTATAAATAATTATAATATTTTAGATCAGGTCTGAACAATTAATGGTTCATAAGCTATGGCTTGTGCCTTTCTTTTTTTCTTATTCAAAAGAATCATAAAAGAATCACACAAGCTCTATCATTAGCAGATATTATATAATATTTTAATCATATTTTATATATATGTTTTGTTTCATCAATTATGCATGTAATGATGATTATGTTCATGATAGAAGAATCAATTAATTAAGAATGGGAATTATGGAGCATGAGAAAAAGCAATAGAAAAAGATTGGCTAAATAAAATCATATGTCTCGCAGAGGAGAAGAATTTAGTCAGGTCTGTTTTAGATTATAAAATATTAGAAGAATGAATTTCGTAAAGATAAAAAGTGTCATCCCTATTTTTTTTTAATTGAATATTAATTTTTCAATATTAGAAAAAATATTATCGAATTTAATAATATTATATCTATATATAATAATATTTAAAACATCTTTTTTTATTATGTGGACTTAATATTTTATAAGAAGAAAATTATTATCATAATCTTGAATATAATAAATTTTTTTTTATTTTTATAAAAATTTATTATATTATATATTATTTATTATATATTAATTAATTTTTTATTTATAAAATTAACCTTCAAATTCATAAAATATTCATAAATAAAATTGATTCACATACAATTACTTACTACATGTGTAAAAATAGAATGCCTACCTAGAAAGTATTAAATTATTATTAAAATATATAATATAAGAAATGCTTCATATAAGTACTGAAAGATATTAAAAGAATGTTTTGTTTTGTGTTTCTATTTTAAATATTCTATTGTAAAGTAATTTGAATTTTATTGTTAGGGTTTTTAAATATTAATAAATGAATCAACTTTGTTTTTATAATAAGTATGAATTCATAATAAATTAGACAAATATTTATTTTTATTTATCTTTAATTAATAAAATGTTATTAGGTTCAATTAGGTTCGATATTTTTCTGAATATGTAAAAGAAACAAATATGATATTATTTTCATCTTTACTAAATTAATTCTATAATATTTTATAATTTAAAATATTTCCTTTAAACTTACATAATAATTTATATAATATAATAATACTTATATAATATATATAATAATAAATATTTCTTTAAACTATTTGATACATAAAAATTTTAAATTGATATTTGTAAGTTAATTTTAAAGTAAATATTTTATCTGTTTCACTACAATGATCAAGAATATAAAAAAAATTATTAGAAATAAAAAAAATATTTTTTATTTTTATATAATTTTTATGTATTCTTATATTTAATGAATTTAAAAATTATAACTTTTTAAATTTGAAATTAATTAAAAGTTTAAAAAAAAATTTTTTTTTAAGTAGAATCATTTAATTTTTCTTACATAAATCAATTCTTTGATTATTTTAAAAATGTTATAATAATATAATTAATATATTAAATAATGATATTAACTATTTAATATTATTTTTTGTATAATAATTTCATTATCTATTATTTTTTCTATCTTTAATAATTTTAAAAATATAGTTGTGTCTACTGTTGTATGATAATAAAAATTATAATTATGTTTTATATATTATAAGAACAAAATTTTATTTTATTTAAATTTGCTTAAAATAGATTCTGCAACAGAAACAAAAGAAGAAGATACTTTAAATACAGAAGATTTAATTGTTATTGGTAATACTAATCCATCTGATAGAATATATAGTAAGACTAGTGAAGAAAATATAGAAGAATGGTCTTCTGAAAATAAAGATTGTAATATAGTTACAAAAACAGAAGGTATATTGGAAAAAAATAATTCAAATATATATATTATTATATGTTTGCATTAATTATACATACATCATAGGTGGAATCGAATTATCAGTGGAACAAATAAACAAGGCACAAAAATTTATTAAATGGTCTGGAAGTGCTTTAAATTATGATGATGTGCCTACAGCTGTGTTAAATCTTCGAAAAGCTTTACATCTTTTAACTACTGGTCAAGAACTCACATAATCAAAATTAAGATTGAAAATATTGTTATTTCACTTAATAATAACAATTAATTAATTTTTATTGCTTGTGAATATAAATAATATGATTTAATTAATAAGTAAAAATGATAAAAATGATAAATTATTTATTTTAACTGTTTACATTATTACAGTTATACTGAATTAAAGATATTTTTGAAATATATATTTAATTTGTAGGTATATAAAATTGGCGTTAATATTTAAACCTATTATTACAATGATTAATGTGAAAGTTCACAAATATATATCAAAAATTTTAATAGTGCAAAATAAATGATATGTCATGTATTAATGAATCTTAAATAAGTTAATTAATAATTTTGGTTCTGTTTTCAAATAAAAAAAATAGTTAAAAATATAAATTTCAAAAAAAGTGAAAATTATAATTAATTTTTCTTTTTCTATTTGAACGTGTAAGCTTAGTTTTGTATGCACGTGCGCGCGCAATTATTAAATGATTTTTAAAATGTTCTTTTATGTAGTTAGATACCTTAATATTTTGCAACAAATATATCATTATATATGTTAACTTTACACTTATTTTTTCGCTATTTTTATTTTTGCTTTATTTTATAGATATATTATTTAATTTATTCCATTGATTATAAATTTAACATTTGAAAAATAAATATACAATTAATTAACGTTTTACAGTAATAACGTTTTTTCTCCTAATACAGTGGAATATGCTATAATGAACATAGGAAAATACAATTTATATTTATATTTGTACTTATGTTTTTTATCTTGTATTTATCTTATATTAAACTTTTTTTATTTAAATCATTATATTGAATAGCAACTTTGGAATATAGTTTAAAATAAATATGTATTTACAGTTCAAAATATGCTATAACAAACGAGATTCTAGAATCAATTAGTCCATTATAATATATTCCATTATATTAATAAAATGTTTTGAACTTTAAACTAAAAACAAACTAGTCTTCTTTATAATTTTCATTTCAACTATAATAATATATTTATACATTTGTACGAATTTTAAATTTGTACATTTTCATTCGAATTTTAAAGACGCGTGTTTTCTTCTTTAAAAATAAAAAAATAATTAAATAAATAAAAATATAAATATGAAGAAAGCACGCGTGTGCGCTATAATGCAATGTTTACACATAAAAACATTTAATCTCAATATGATATCAAGAAGAACACATTAATTCAAATGGCAGTTAATACCTTGTGTTTGAGCTAATACTTTATGTTTCATTGATTAAATTATATTGTAATAATAATAAATATTTATATTTTTTGAAATTTTCAAGATTTCTATTTCCTTTAGATTTAAATTTAAATACTATTGTTGAAAGAGCAATTTAATATAAATTCTGAATAAAATTAACATATAAATTTAAAAGATCATATTTTACATGATTATCATAAATAAGGAATCAAAAATCAAATGAGTAATTTATTTGTTGTGCATAATAAGAATTCCTTTAAGAAACTATTACCTACATGATACATTGCAGGTGATAATTAATATGATAATCAAATGAAAGTTTTAGTCTCATGAATATGTATAAGAATTCCAAATTCAATCTTGTTTCTTAGTTTTATCATCTACACCATTAGCTGTTACTGGTTGTGTATCTTCTCGTCTAAGTTGCCAATCTATTACTAATCGGCCTGTTAGCATAAAAAAGAACACCTAAAAAGAAGTAAATCTATTTAAAGAAATTTTTTTTGTTTAATATATATTTTCTTTACAAATTTTAATTTAATTTTACCAATGCTGGTGCAATCCTTTCAAATTTATCATTTACCATATAATGTGAATATACAGCCATTAACATTAATAATAATAATACTGTATTTGATGCATTTTTTATTTTATCTAGAAAAAATAATATAATGTAATAAAATAATGTTTTTAAAAAAAAATTTATTCTAACTTAACGAAAAAACTTACGGCTTGGAACTATGGCCATTGCGAGTCCGCAAATAATTTCCAATGATCCAACAACTCTTCTATACCATTTACTTGGTACTTTAAAATCCAGTGTACCAGATAGTGGAAATACCTTTGCATATTTCACATATTCTTTCCTCTGGAAATATAATAGTACAATTCGCTAATAAACATTTGATGAAATATGGAGAGAGGCGGAGGGATAAACATATATATAAGATATTTATATAAAGAAAATTGTGACAATTTCAATTTGATAAACATTATAGGTTGGCACTTGCAATATTTTTGGCGCTTCACCAATTAGTTAGTTGATAGTTTACTATAACTTTAAATATTAAGTAACAGCAAGAACCGAAAATAATCTTCTGACGAGATCTATCGAAATGAAAAAATTAAACTTTTTATAAATTTAAAAAAAATTTGAATCAATTTATCTCTTTTTTATAATAAGGTTTTTATAAGGTTTTAAATAAAAACCTTATTTTTAGAAAAATCTCGAGCAAACAAAAATTAATAATAATAATTTGATTGTTTTAATAAAATCTAAAATTTTATTTTTCAATCTTAAAAATTACCATAAATTTTATTTATTTATATATTTTCAAATACTGTATTTAAAAATATAGATAATATATATAAATTGTTATTTTTTTTATTTTTTTTATTTAGTTTTTAGGTTTTTAATTTTTTTTTATAATTTTTATTATATATTTTTAAAATTTTTTAAAATTATTTTCAAGATAACAATATAAAAAAAAATGAGATATTTATAACTATAAAAAAAATTATGCATACAAACACATGTATAAAATATATATCAACATATATTTTTTTTATTTGGTAAACAAAGATTGTAAAAACAAAAACAATTTTTTTGGATGTGTAAAGAGAAAATGAAATACTTTTTATTGAAAAAATCATCGTTTCTACAAAAAAATAATGAACAAATATGATTAAGGAATCCAAAAAGATCGATTATTAAAATTGACAAATTGTCATAATAATGTAATGTCATAATAGTTAATAGATGATGCGTATTATATACAAGCTAATGCATATTACAGAGAAAAAGATAAAAATAAAAATGTTTTATGATTACTGAAGATAGATATAGCAAAGAAAAATAATTTAAAAACAAAATAAAAATTTATATTAGATGAAAATAAAAATTTCAATTGAATATAAATTGTAAAATTAAAAGGATAAATTATGTTACATAATTATAGAGCAAATGCTCACCAAATCCTTGTGCAGATCCTTACTAATATGAGAAGTCAATTTCATAGTACCAACGAAAACGAAGAATATCCCAAGAAGAACTGAAAGAGATTTTAAAACGACTGAGCCCATAATTCGACAGTTGAAGATTGTTAGCGACACGAACGTATTAAACGTAGAGAAATCGATTCGGAAACGAGACTAGATGAATGACTCGTAGCCGTGAATTCGTTATGTATGATTCGTATAATCTCAAATAAACTATCTTTTTTGTTTTCTTTTTTCCTTTTTTTATTTATTTCTTAATTATACATATTTATGATAGATATTTATATAATATTTATGTTAGAAATATATTTTTTTAAACATTTCGAACAATTATTCAATTCGTACTTAGTATTAATTGGGTACTATCGTACACGATATAGTAATGCTCATACTTCTTTTCTTTCTCTTTCGGTTTTACTCGGCTTATTCCGACTGCGACAGCGCATAACATGTATAATATTAGTACTCTGTACATCATATCATATCGTGTCGTGTTCCACTGCGTTGCACTAATTTTTCCCTTATAACATAATTATAATGAACTTTGTAAAGACACGTTGTATAATCATCGTATGACTCTATTATAATTATAACTAACATTTTTCATGCAATTTTCAATATTTATTTATTATATATTGTTTCTAATTACATACGAACAATATAATGAGATAAATTAAAATAATTAAATGATCTGCATTTTTTTATTAAACAAAATATAAAGTATAAAATGTTCAATTAATTTTTTATATGATACAATTTTAAAAATAATTAATTCCATAAATTTAATGATTCATAAATTCAATAAATTTCTAATATGCAAATTAAAAAATTTTAAAAAAATTGAAAACTGTAAAACCATTTATCTGGCTATATTTTTAATAGCACTGTTCAAAAATATTGATTCATTGTAAAATATAGTGAAAATATAAAACATTCATTTAAAAACAATCTAAAAATTTGTTATTGTATATATTATGTTTATGTTATTTTATCTATATTATATTATTTTATTAGTACATACAAAACTTTATATACAGTTTTCTATAATAATGTTAGAAATATAATATCATTAAGTTTAAACATTGCATCATTATATAAATTTTACGTATTGATATTTTGCAAATACAATATTTATTATTATTATTATTATTATTATTATTATTATTATTATTATTATTATTATTATTATTA